>NW_024412394.1:76342782-76432721 GCF_014898765.1 Herpailurus yagouaroundi
CTTTCTTGCTTTCTTGCTTTCTTGCTTTCTTGCTTTCTTGCTTTCTTTCTTTCCCTGATCACTCTGGGTAGGACTTCCAGTACCATGTTGAATAGGAGTGGTGAGAGTGGGCACTCTTGTCTTGTTCCTAATCTTAGAGGAAAAGTTTTCAACCTCTCCCAATGAGTATGATATTAGTTGGGGGCTTGAGGATAGTTTTTAAAAATATTTGAATTTACAAATATTCCAGATACTACAGCCAGAGAAATGAGGAAAGTACTTGCTTTCAAGGTATGGAATCTTTAGAATGGGAACTTAAACCTCTTGAGGGCTAGGAGGATGCCTCAGATTTGCATTTCCAGAGTCCAGCATAGTGCCTGATAAATAAAGGTTTATCAAATGAGTAATCTGAAAAACTGGGAAAATTTGGTAACACAGAGAGGATCCAAATGGTCTATTACAGAGAGTATCCCTACAAAGATTCCAAGAATGAAATCTTAACTGTGTCGTTTCAAGACGCCAAAACTCATGAAGACTTTCATTATTTCATTTTTCAAAAAATAGTGCATGCTTTCAAAATTATAAATTTTATTTTATTTACATGTAAAAAGCACATAGCTATTTACTCCGTAAGTGTCAACTCCATACTTCTTCCAAAGAGCACTATGAAAAGAAGGGAAAAGAGTAAGTTTAGAATGCAGAAACTGAAAAACAGGGGCTCCTGGGTGGCTCCATTGGTTAAGTGACTGACTTTGACTCAGGTCATGATCTCCTGGTTTGTGGGCCTGTGCCCCATTGGGCTCTGTGCTGATAACTCAGAGGCTGGGGAGCCTGCTTTGGATTCTGTGTCTTCCTCTCTCTCTCTCTCCCCTACTCATGCTCTGTTTCTCTCTCTCTTAAAAATAAATAAACATTAAAAAAAATTGTGAACTATACCAAAAGATTAAAAAAAAAAAAAAGAAACTGACAAACAATACCTTAGGTGATCAATATCAGTTGTGGTAAGTTATTTTGATAGCATGTACCTTTGATATGATGTGTTGTACTTTAGCTCTGGGGTCTTCTTCCCCCAAACTCATAAGCCCTGTCTAATTATGAGAAACACATAAGGCAAATCTCAGTTGAGATGCTCTGCAAAATATTGACCAGTACACTTCAAAACTGTCAAGGTCATCAAAAACAAGGAACGTCTAGGAAACTGTCACAGTCAAGAGGAACCTAAGGAAACTGGCTATTAAATGTAATGTCATATTCTGGATAGGATCTTGGAACAGAATAAGGACATTAAGTAAAAACTAAGGAAAACTGAATAAGTATGGACTTTAATTGATAGTAATCTATCATACGTTAATACAAAATGTTAATAATAGAGGAAACTGGATGTGGGATATTGGGATCTCTGTACACTATCTTTATTTTCATGTAAATCTAAAATTTTTCAAAAAATAAAATTTATTTTAAAAAAACATATGGGCTACAAATAGTTAAAACAAAAATATTAACTTTCTAGCTATGTTTCCTGTTTTTCTAATAATTTCCATCTAATACAAAGCTGTTTTTATCATTTTGATAGTAGAAATATACATAATAGCATATTCACATCATAGAAATTCATTATAATATATACTTTGACAGCAAATATCAAGTACACTTATTGCTAAGACACATAATAAGGTAGTTGGCAAACATTAATTTTAATTAATTAACTATGGGTAACTAACTTAAAGACATCAGTCTTGAACAGCCGAGTGTCAGTGAGTTACCAATTCTATACTTAAACAAATTGCATCACTATCCAAGGTCAGAGAATTGTCTTGGATTTTTGGCATGCTTTTTATAAACTGTCATTGAATTGGATATCACTGGGAAGAGAAATGCTATTAGAGATCACACTGATTTATTTCAAAAGAGAACATATCAAAGGGTAATTTGTATAGCTATTACTCAGAGTGGGACCTTTTGTCTTCTCATCTGTTTTTGCAGTCTTATGACTGAAAAAAAGTAAGCCAAGTACTGACTATGCCATTAGGTTCTTTTGCTAATTTAACTGTTATAATTAGAGGTCATATGAATTATTTGGAGCAAACTCAGTATATCTACTTAATTACTTGGCTCTCACCTCAGTTTTGAAACTAATTAACTGGATAGACTTTGGTAAATTACTTAACCTTTTTGTGTCTCAGTTTCCTTATCTATAAAAATAACAAGTAGTAATTATCACATATGACACAAATTTGTTGTAATGATGATAAGTAAAGTAATAAGGCATGAAAAGTACTTGATAGGTAAGGTACATTTCAGAATACTAAATGTTCTTTGTAAACACAAACATTCACCGAAAAAAAAAAAAAAAGCTCTGAGTAGTTATGATGAATGGGGGAAGATTCTGTAAGAACAGAGATTAGTAATTGAGAGTAATGTTTTCCAGAAATGAGGAAAAACCACATATCCACTTGTTACACTCATTTATCCAGGTTGCTTACTTTGTGGAATATTTCTGTAGGCCATATATTTCTCATTCATAGCTCTCAAATGAATCTCAAAATTTGGGGGGTAAATCTATTATCCTGAAGCTGTGATAAAAGTTAATTACTAGGAAAATACCACTTAACATATAGTAGACACTAAATGTAAAAATTGCATATGGAAAATAATTTCTGCATGATCTTAGTCTTCCAAAGCCAATAACCTCTCACAGATATTTATGTCCATACTGTTTTCCTACCTTGCCATGAGATTGTAAACTTTTTAAAAACTCACATTTATTAATATTACCCTGAATGTGAACTCAAGGTTTCTGAGGCAGAGCAGATTATTATTTGTTTATGAAAAATAACTGTGTTAGTTTCCCTTTGCTCCAATCGTCCCTACAGTAACACAATAAAAGGTAGATCCAAATTACACACACCAGAGTTTGTAATGTAGGTGAAGAATCTGGAAAATATAAATCTGGGTGTTTGTATAAGAAGAAACAGCTGTCTCCCCTCCCCTCCTGAAAGGTGGGGACAAAAACCTTTGTTCCTTGAGAAGGATCCTAGGTTCTCACTCTAACCCTTTGAAATATAAGTAAATCTTTCCAGGGGAAGATAAGACTATCTCCAAAAAGGGTTTTATAGCAATTTTATGGCTGGCCCAAAAGTGTTGGGCTAAAATATGAAATGGTAAGCACTCCATCACTGCAGGCTACAATTATCAATTTGAAGGGCATATCTTTAAAAGGATGTCATAGATGGAATTTTTATATCAGGAAGGATGATGGAATGGAGAATCTCTAAACTTTCTTCTTTTGAGTTTGTGATATAAATAAAAAGGGCATTGATTTTTTTTCCCTGCTATTAGTAGTCTGAGGAAATTTAAGACATATTCATTAGGTAGCAGCATTCTTTACAAATATCATCTGAATTGGAATAAAAGGTCGGTCAGGCCAGGTCCTCCAGAGATCAGAATCAGGATTTCTGGGAGTAAGGCCCAGAATCTATGTTTTAATGAGCTCTCCTCATAATTCTTACGTACTCGAAAGTGTGAAGAGCACTAATGATGCTGACGATTTTTGGTGTAGAGTTCTTGCATGATTGCCATGGCATTCCTTTTCTTCTTATTTGCGGTTAATATACGTTGCTCATCCAGACCTCTGATGCCTTGATGTAGGGTGGGTGAATTGTCCTTGACACCCTTACCAAATAGTTACTTTTTTGTTGAATGACTATGGGGAAGTGGAAAGAACTGGAGAGCTTGCCTAGAGCAGAGTAGAACCATCGCCAGCAACCTAGGGTCTCTTTTCTGTTTTGAAACACCATTAAATGCCCTATATCCCATCCTGGCTGTATTGCACTCCTCTGGACCTCAGCTTGCTTTCTCTAATCAGTGGCTCTAGAATTCAGCAAGCCCTGGTGGCTATCTTTGCCTCTGGCAGTGTTCCATAGTAGTGTCCTGGGTCTGCTACTCTTGAGAACAATTTCTTGACTTTTTTCTTTCTTTCTTTTTTTTTTAAGTCTCTCTACCTTTTCAAATTGTATACTTCAAATTTCAGAAATCAGCTGGTATCCCAGGCCCTCTCCATGGATTGAAAGTGGCAATACCTCCAGAGACTGGGTTGGCTTCTTTGGAAGGAGTTACCCAGGTCTTGATGGATCATTTGGGGGAGAGCAAAGAGAGCTGCTGGTCCATGAGCTGAGACTTAGTACTAGCTTGGCACCCTCGGATGCTGCTAGGTTTTCTAATCGTCAGGGGTCCGAGTGGATTTGGGAATGCTGGGACCAATCATCTCTATTCTCCAGAAAATAGGATTGACCTCTCCTAGTAAACTTTAAAAGTTTTTCTTCCTAGTATTTGAGTGCACACATGAGCTGACCCAATACTACAAATCCAAATCTGTTCCCCACTATTTTCCAAAACAGGCTTTCCTCCCCATCTCACAAAGAAGTCAATTGTGTTCTTACCTCCTTGCCTTTCCTTACTTTCTACTTGGAATGTTCTTTTTCTTTTTTTAACCTTCTCCCTTCAAAAATTCTCCCTATTCCCATCTCCTCCACAAAACCTTTCTCCACTTTTCTTTGTCTTATTTCTCAATTTCTGTAGCACTTATCCTCTGAACCACATAATTTAGCCATTAATTACATACTGTGCCATGTTATTTGCTCTAGTGTTGTCTTAGTTTTTTATTCTCGAACTAAATTATAAGTATCACGATGACATTTCACATCTCTTACTTTACAAATGCAAAAACCTGCTCCTAGTTTACAGAAGAAATTAAGGTCACAGATTTAGAACTGGTTTTAGCACTTAAGCCCCACCCCCTTTTCCCACTCCCTCTTCCTATATACTTCCATTCCATTGTGTGCTCTGATTCTGGAATATTTTCTTTAAACCCTCTCATTGTATTTTTTTTTTTTTATGAATCCTTCTCTTTATCTCTATTGAATGTTGATAAATGGTCATTTCAAAGGATGAATATATTAGCTATGTACACAGACCATCACGTATCCTCATAAAATATAATAGGATATGGATGGAAACAGGATTATCTTGATCTTGTGGCATTTTACACATGAGTTTTTATAACATTGTGGTAAAATCTGACAAATTGAACTCTTTAATGAATAGGGATGCCCACATTCCTGAGGATTTTTATGAGAAATTTTAGGAAACTCAGCTCTATTTTTGTTATTTAAAAAGTCATTCCCGGGGTACCAGGGTAGCTCAGTTGGCTAAGCGTCTTACTCCTGATTTCAGCTCAGGTCATGATCTCATGGTTCCTGAGTTCAAGTCCTGCATGGGGCTCTTCGCTGACAGGGTGGACCCTGCTTGGGATTCTATTTCTCTCTCTCTCTCTGTCTCTCTCTCTCTTTTCCTCCCCTGCTCATTTGCTCACTCTCTCTCTCTCTCAAAAATAAATAAATAAATTTTTAAAAGATCATTCCTTCTCACTATTTCCACCATTCCTAATGCCATTCCTTTGTTTATCTAAAAGCCTATTAATTCATTATTTTAAATGTTACACAATAGCAGCCTTAGTTCATTATTTTCAGGTGCCCATCTGATTAAAATGTAATTCTTCACTATATTTTAGGCACATTTCTCAATGAAAAAACAAATATATTTATTATTTTTGTCTTTAAACACACTTTTAACTCATCTCGACATGTCGGAGAGTGTCTATCCATCTCACTTAGGGAATGGGCTCCTGACAATCCCTGGGCTCCAGGGATTGTTTCACCTGACGTAAATCTGACTCTGATGATTTAGCCAAGTGAGAGAGATTTTTCTTATACAACAGGAAGTAGGAAGCCCTACTGGAAAGTAAGTAGCCCAACTAGAGGTAGGTCACCCAGGGATGGTTAGCACCTCACTAAGGTCATCTTTCCCAGGCTGCTTTTTACTTTGCGATGTTGAACATGTGGCTTTTCTTTTCCTGGGTCTAATGGTTTCAGTATAGCTGCCCCATATCTTGTTTCCCATCCAAGCTTTAGATATGAAACATAAAAATCAAACACACAAAAAGAAAACAACAGCAACAAAAGCAGTAAGGAAGAAGAGCCTATACCGGGAAAGTAAAACTCTAGATCTGTAGAGGACTTGAGCTTGCATTTGAAGGGCAGAGCTGCGTCACATGGTCATCTTTGGCTGCAACAGAAGTAAGGAAATGTTTTTTTTTCATGTTGTAGGGTATACTGTGGGACTAATAAAAATTGGAGTTTTTATTATTAGAGAAGAAGATATTAGAGAGAAGGATATTGAGTAAGCAACTAGCAGTGTGTATCACAGAAAAGCCAGAAGCAAATTATTCACAATTAAAACCTACTTTCAAAGTTCCAAGATGTGGCAAAAAGATTATTAATGTATGTGTGGTTGCCTGAGACATTTCAGGCAAGACTGTTGAAAGCCCTGAGCAGAATTTCAAGCACTCAGGTATTGCTTCCACTGATTAATTAGACTTTTATATTTCACAATAAAGTACTCTTTATTAGTTAAGGTCAGATAAATCCTTCAAGCGTTTCTTACAATGAATGTAGGAGACCTAGAGAAAAATGTTAATTCCACTTTGCTTAAAGGGACAAAATTTAACACTGTACAAAATTTAACATAGGTACAAAATTTAACATCTGTGCTTTTGCTCAGCATTATGTCTAGTTTATGGATATTTGCTGCCACCTGCAGTTTAAACTTGATATTCACTCTGGCTGTCCCCTGTAACTGGAACATAAGGACCCAGGGAGTAGAAAGGAAGAAAATCGCAATAATAGTATTCTTGCCACTGCTGCAGCTTATTCAAAATTAAATTCCCTATTTGCACACCCACATTCATAAGCAGCATTATGTATAATAGCCCAAAGCTAGAAGCAACCCGGGTGTCCACTGACAGATGAATGGATTAACACACTGCGGTTGTATATATACAGTAGAATGTTATTCAGGCTTACAAAGGAAATTTTGGCACATGCTACAACATGGATGAATGTCTTTGAAGACATTATGCCAAGTGAAATAAGCCAGTGACAAGAGGACAAATACTGTATGAGTCCACTTTACATGAGGCTCCTAGGACAGTCAACTTCATAGAGACAGGAAGTAGAAGGGTTGTTGCCAGACAATGGGGGAAGGAGGGATTGGGGAATTAATGTTTAATGTATAAGAACTTCAGTGGGGAGGAAGATCAGAAAGTTCTGCAGTTGGATGGTGGTGACGGCTGCACAACTATTGAATGTACTTAATGTACAGGACTGTACGTATAAAAAATGGTTAAAATGGTACATTTTATGTTATGCCTACTTTACCATGATAATCTTCTTAAAATATTGAATTTCCAGGAAAATGAGTAAGCTGGTTCTGTAGAATACAGAAACCAGGTATACTCTAATTTATATTACCAGGTAGTAACAAATTGGCATGAAGTCTTTTGGGTTTCTCTACTCCTGAAAAAGTAGGTCCCTTGCGGTCGATGAATATGCAACTTGTTTGGGTATAGTATCAGGGATGCAGCGATTTAATGTACTAATGTGCTACAAAAAAGGCATGTAGCAGACTCAGCTCTAGGTAAGAAGGCAAATAAGGGTAATTTGGGCAATTTATATTTCTCTAAAAAAGCAATTTCTTGGTATGTGGAGCTGAATATTTTCATTACAAGAAATAGTGTTTGGACTGTTTAACAGTCCTAGAGAAATTATTTCTATGGTCTTTTGGCAATTTTAGAATATAGCAAAATAACATAGCAAAATTACAAGACTATGTGTATGTATACATTTTTTTAAGAGTTAGAAACTATGTAATTCCTGAATGTTATTTATGCTAGAAAGAAAGCATGTGAGGACCTCCTATGTTCATGAAATCATTACAAAAATCTTTCACTGGAAGTTTATTGGATTTTACATAAAGCAGCGTTCTTATTCCTTTTCCTCTCTCAGTTTCTTGGGCTTCCCATCCAGCACCAGCAGTTCAGAGAAGCTGCTACCTCTTACACCCCTGAAGAGTGACCCCCCTGACAGGCCTCACTCTAAAGAAAAACTGAATTTTATTCTTTCAGGAATAAAATAGGGAAATTGACTGAAGTCCTTCTTCATGTCTTGAGATGCTCATGCTATTTTTTTTTTTTTAAGGAAACATGTATAGAAAAGCTGGAAACTGAATTGAGAAAGATATTTGAAATATCAGAAAAGATGAAAAAGGACAGATGTAGAGTTGAGGACATCCATGGAAGATTTATGCATGTGGGGTCGAAGAAGAATGACTTCTGCAAAGAACAGCAACGGCATGACTGTCAGGCTATTTGAAAGACACATTTCCTTTTTCGAAATGCTCTGTGCAGCAGTTTGAGAAAGGACAAGGGGACGTTTGGGGACTCGTCTATTGCAACAGAGGGGCGTGCAGTTGACTGACAGCCCCCTGCTGCTGCCCTGGGCCCACACTCCCCAGGTTGGCTCCAGCTATTGACTTTGTGGGGCAGAGGTGCATTCCCTGTGGGAGGGGATACTGCTGTTTGGGACAACTTTAGCTGGGCTGTTTGGGGAATTTCTTATGACTATGCTGCATCTGAGACTCCTACAGGATTCCGGCTCTTTCCCTTTGCGCTTCCACAGGTGTGGGACCTGCCTCGCCACCGTGGGAAGCCTCCTCCCTTCCACTGCTGCCTTCTCTCATTATCCTTTATAGGCACTTCCCCTGATAAATCTGTTGACTGTCTAATGAATCTTGGTGACAACTTCTCAGAAGTCCCAGTTTACATACCAATAAACACAGCAATTTACCGAACTAAGTATTCAGGACAATCATGCTGGAGTCTGCCCTTCCTCTGAGAGAACAGACCCAGTCATCAGCCCTTGCTTCCTTACTCTCTTCAGCCCACCTCAAAGCCCCAGTCCCAAAACACTCCATTTCAGCTTACTTCCCTCAACTTTTCCCTTTTTTTTTTTAAAGTTTATTTATTTAGAGAGAGAAAGAGCGCACATGTGCATGCATGCATGAGAGCAGGGGAGGGGCAGAGAGAGGAGAGAGACAGCACACAGCCTAATGTGAGGCTCAGTCCCACAAACTGTGAGATCATGACCTGAGCCCAAATGAAGAGTCCGATGCTTAACCTACTGAGCCACTCAGGTGCCCCTCAGCTCTTCCTTCTTAAACACACTCACTGTATCCCTTGAAATTCTAGAACTGTGTGATCAACAAACTCTTGCACACGTTCAGCCTGCCATACATCCTCCCAAATCTCTCTGGACTCTCAACATCTTTCCCCTTCACTACCATTAAGAAGCCTGGCAGAGTCCTGAGGGCACTGGTTCTCCTGCAGCCTTCTCAAGTGCCTGTGGTGCCAGCACATGGAGGAAGAGTCCTCCTCATTCCCACTCACACTTCTGAAGCCATTTTTCTTCCTTTCTTTTCTTTTCTTTTTTTTTTTTTTTTTTAATGTTTATTTACTTTTGAAAGAGACAGAGATAGAGCGTGAGCAGTGGAGGGGCAGAGAGAGGGAGACACAGAATCCAAAGCAGGTTCCAGGTTCTGAGCTGTCAGCACAGAGCCTGATGTGGGGCTCAAACCCATGAACTGTGAGGCAAAGTCAGACACTTAACTGACTGAGCCACACAGGCACCCTTTTTTTTCTTCCTTTCTTTCCTCCACCCCCATCATGGTCCTTTGAAGTTCATGCCATACAGTTATACCTTGTTGCTATCATTTCTTATTCACGGAAGGCTTTAGTTTCTAGTTCAGTATCTCTCTCCGCCTACCCTTGTCAGATTAAGCAGTAAAAATACAGGATGCCCAGTTAATTTGACTTTCAAACAACACATATGTTTTTATATGGCAACTCTCATTCCTCCCTTACTCTCCTTCTCAATTTCAGTGGTTCAGTGTCTGTGAGGGTCACTGGCCTCTTGGTTACTCACCTCCTAACCTCATATGATCTTTCCTTCTACTGTACTCTAGCACCGTGTCTATAGTCACACTCAGGAACATTACCCCCTCCAAATCTCAGTTTAAAACATGGGATTTCTGCCTTCTAGTCTTCTACCTTACATTCTCTAGAACAGGGGTTGGGAAACTATGGCCCACAGGCTATATGTGGCCCAAGGATAGTTTTTTTGTGCAGCTTACAAACTGAGAAAAATTTTTACATTTTAAAAGAGTAGTAAAAATAAAAACTGAATAATATGCAACAGAGGTTGTATGCAGATCACAATGCCAAAAACATTTACTATCTAGTACTCCATAAAAAGTTTGCTGACCTTGTTCTAGAACCTTCACTCATTCCATTTTTTTTTTTTAAACTTTTGAGGCCTCCAACTCATTGATCTCACTTTTTTTCTCAACATCAATCAACTCTCCTGATTTACTTTCTCCTTCATCCAGCTTGGAGTTCCTGACTTTCTCCTTTTATCACTCACGTATGCCTAACTTAACCAAGTTGCACCCAACTCTACTTTTTGTGCTTGCACCCCAGAAGCTGGGTTTTGCTCAAGGAAAATCAGAAAATCAGGTTGACAAGGACCACATGATCATAGAACGCAAGGACCATATGATTATAGAATGCATATTCAACTTGCCGGGTAATTCTACCATTTGTGCCCATTCAGGACTTTCCTACACTTCGGGGTCACCACTTCCTAGCTTCTCTCTCATCAGTGCTCCTGCAGAGTTGCCCCATTTCCCTCTTGCTTTATACCTAAACTTCTCAAAATAGTTGTCTACACTCACTCCAAAATGATTCTTGAATTTTGTCCACAAATCTGTTTCTCTCCATGTCAGTAGAAGCTCACAAGTAAACAGAGCCTGTGGCAAGGTTTAATGCTAATGCTATGAGGTGAACACAAAGGAAAGCAAGGCAGGGAGGCATTGGAAACCATGTAAGGTGACATGCTACTGCCCAGGCCAACGTAAGGACTTGAACTTGTGGGGTTCTTTGGGCAGGCCAGATGGAGAACAGGCCAATTTCAGGAGAAGGGTAATCTGTCTGCACACTTCTTCTTCCTTCTTTGTCTCCCATTTTCGAGGTGACAGGAACAGCCAGAGACCCTGGGTGAGGGTTGGTTGGTCAATCTCAGGGTCAGAACAGTGTTTGACCACAGTGCTGGCTGAGGCAGGACACAATACCAGAAGGTCTAGGAGATAGGTAAGGCTGAGGAGATCTAAGGAAGTATATAAGATATGTCTATGTCTTAGTCAGCTTAGGCTGCTATAATAGAAGACCACAGACTGGGTGACTTAGACAACCATGTTTTTCTCACAGTCTGGAGTCTGGGAGTTTCAGGATTGAGGGGCCAACAGATCTGGTGTCTGGGGAGAGCACTCTTCCTGGTTTGTAGACAGCTGTCTTTTCATATCCTCATATGGTGGAGAACAGAGAGAGCGAGGAAGCAAGCTCTCTCACATGTCTTCTTGTAAGGGGATTAATCCCATCCATAAGGGCTCCACCCTCATGACCCAATTACACCCCAAAGCTCCCACATTCTCATACCATCACATTGGGGTTTGGCTTCAACATATGAATTTTGAGGACAATGACATTCAGTCCATGGCAGCCCAAAGTATTCTCTCAGTTTCCCTTTTTTAGAAGATCCATACCTCCTCCAACATATTTTTTTCCAGCCAGAAACCTTACACTCCTCCTCAATTTTCTCTCTTTCATTAGGCTCATTCAATAATGTTGCAAGTATTGTGAGTTCTACCCTCAAAAGATATAATCAATTTTCTGTCTCCATTGACAGCACATCACTCCTATTCTGGGTATAATCTCTTAGTTTGTCTTTAGTTTAGTTTTTTGTTTTTTGTTTTTTTTCATTTTATAACCCATTCACCATATAGCAATGGAAGTTGTCTTTTAAAATGTAAATTAGGGGGCGCCTGGGTGGCTCGGTCGGTTAAGCATCTGACTTCGGCTAAGGTCTGTGAGTTCGAGCCCCGTGTCGGGCTCTGTGCTGACAGCTCAGAGCCTGGAGCCTGTTTCAGATTCTGTGTCTCCCTCTCTCTGCCCCTCCCCTGTTCATGCTCTGTCTCTCTCTGTCTCAAAAATAAATAAACGTTAAAAAAAATTTAAAAAAATAAAAAAATAAAAATAAAATGTAAATTAGATCACATCAATTACCTACTTGAAACTCTCAGTGGTTTTAGTTTCACTTAGAATATAACCCAAATACTTCACATGGGTTACAATTCTAAAACTGTTTACTGAGCCTATATTACGTGGTAGATATGGTCTGTAAACACTTGAGGTACAAAAGCAAACAAAACAGGAAATGATAATCCCTGCTTCATGGAATTTATATTCTGACAACGGGAGAACATTAATAAGCAATGTATTTAATAGGTTCAAATAAGTGCAATGCTACCAATAAAAAGTAGGCCAGGGCAGACGGGTTTGGGAGTGCTGGGGAGGTGAATGGTGATTCTAAATTTGGTCATTAGGTTTGGAAGAAAGTGATGCTTGATTAGTGAGCTAGAGGAGGTGAGACAACACACAGAGATCTGGGGAGGAGAGAGAACACCTAGGAAGGTCAAATGCTCTAAGGCAGAAATGTGTCTGTGTTTTTAAGACCCAGCAAGGAGGTCAGTACAGGTGGAGCCTAGTGAGTGAGGTTGGCAAGTAACTGGGTACCAGGTCATCTATAGCTAAGTAGGCCAATACATGGCCTTGGGCTTTTCTCTGAGGAAATGGAAAGCCACGTCAGTGATTTGAGCAGATGAGTATCACGATCTAAGTTACATTTTGAAAGCATAGTAGTGGGAAGTGTAAAAGCAAGGACATCTTTTGGGAGGCTGCTGTAGTAATCCAGGTGAGAGAGGTTGGTAGTGGGCATGTGTCAGCTTCTAGCAGAGGTAACGGCATTTCTTAGCAGACTGGCTTGAGAGACAGAGAGGGGTTAATGATGACATCAAGGATTTCAGCTGGAGAAACTGGAAGGTTGGAGTTGCCATCAGCTGAGATGGGCAAGGATGCAGGTGGAGTAGGTTCAGGAAAGAAGAGTGAATGACAGTGAGCAAGGAGCTAAGATCACTGAAAAATAGGACGATGACAGCTACAATGACAGCTGGCGGAAGATGTGATCTGATGGCACAAGATTGAAAGTAGGGGGAAGATCAGGCAGAGGGAAGGGAAATAAGACTGAAGGCAACATTAAGAACTCCTGTCCCAGCTCCAGGTCCTGTGGTCTGCGGGGTGTGGGAGAAAAGCACTGCAGAAATGTAGGGTCTTCACATTACAGCCAGAAAAGGAAGAGAAATATTCGGAGAATAGTGTGAGCATGCAGGGGATTTTGCTGATGAGGGACTGTGAATCCCAGAAGTCACAGTAGGAAGATTTCAGGAACTGGGGAGATGTGGGCAAAGGGGGCACAAGAGGGACACAGGGGGCCTATGGGAAGTGCAGTTCAGCATATGAGGGGGGTGTGCGCTTCCTGTGAGTGACAGACATAAACAGAGGTAAAGGCTATAATGATGCAGTGAAGGTTGAGAGTGGTGGTGAGGCTGTAAACGCTGAGGAATAGGGCAGTCTGGGGAAGCAGGGTCTTCGTCTTATGTACAGATCTCCCTTCACCCCTCTCACGAGGGTCGGTCTTAATGCAGGTGTAACGTTGGGCCCTGCCCACCTCATTTACCTCATCTTGTATCAGGTTCCTCTTCAACAGTGTGCTGTAGCCATCCTGGCTGTCTGGTAACTTCCCAGAACTGAGGTCTTTGCAGCCTCAGGGCCTTTGTACTTGTGGTTTCCTCCACCTGAAATATTCTCCTGTCAGCTGTTTGCATGGGTGGCTCTTCTCCTTCCTCAGCATTTACCTAAAATATAACTTCCTCAATGAGGCCAAGTGTAGACACCTCCTGCTATTCTTGATCATAGTGCCTTTTTAATTCCCGCCATAACATTCATTAAACCAGCTGTTCTTTTATGCATTGTGCTTAAATGTTTATTCAAATTAAAGATCCATGAGGACACTTGGCTATGTCTGTTATGTTCCCTATTGCATCCCCACTGACTAGTACAATATCTGGTATAGTAAGTGCTTAGTAAGTAATTATTGAATAAATGGAACTCAGCCAGGGTAACAAGAACCCAGAGGAAGAAGGTTATTTCTGCAGAGGGATAAAGCAATTAACTGTTCATCTTATCCCCAGCTGATCAGTTCTGCAGAATGTTTATTAAAATCTGCCACCTTTGGGAGGAAGCAGTGGCAAACCAGACCAGGAAATGGTGCGTCCTTGGACTGGTTTGTTGGCTCCTTTTGTTGTTGGCTAGAAAAGCCTGTTGGAAATGGTGGCCCAACTCTCCAGAATGTCACAGAGCAGAAGGTGAAGAACCACAGCTCTTGAGAGCAACATTTGATCATTGCTTCTGTGTTCCCCTTCTTCTTATTGGCTTACGGAGGGTTTGGTGGTGGCTGCAGTGAACTATAGACCTGACACTTGTTTTGGATTGGTTCCCAGAGTATTAGTGGGGTGGTTCTTGGTTCAAATACACAAAATTAGAGGCTAAGAGGAAGAAGGCAAAATTTTTCGCTTTGCTGACATATAGCTCTGGGTTCAGATGTCTCACTCATGGAAAGAATGCAATAGAATTAAAAGCAAAAACAGAATAAAATAAAACACACAAATCATTTTCTATCCCCCTTTCGATAATTGTCCAATATTAGAAAATAAGGATACATGAACATAATGAAATGTTATAGATTCCTTAATATTATCAATGTGTGGATTTTATATAAAAATGGACTGATGCTTATGTTCTGATGTGAAAATAGAATATATGATTAATATAATGTATTTATATAGAGTATAAAATTAAATATATACTGTAATTTCTAACATACAAATGTTAATATGAATAAGGATTTAAAGTAACATGTAAATGAAAAATGTTATATTGGAGTGGTAGATACAGAAATGTTTTTTTTTTTTAACTGTTCTTTTATACTATTGTATTCTTAAAATGAAAAGCCCTCAAATCCCTGGAAAGAGCCCATATGTACATGAGCAGCATTATGAACAACGTCTTTCATCGTACGTTGTGTTCAGCTTAAAGAATCATATGTTAAAGAATCCTATGTTGGGACTTGGGTTAATAGAAGCTCCTTTTATAGCACATTCTCACGGCAATTTGTTCATTTACAACATGATGAAATTAGTTTTGCTAAGAATGTCTCTGAATTTACACTTACATTTGTCAGTGTTTATATAGGTATAGCCTCTGAGATGATTTGGAGAGTCAGGATAGAATCACGCATGTGCTTGAGTTTAAAAGGTCTCTATATTGGGGCACGTGGGTGGCTCAGTCGGTTGAGCATCTGACTCTTGGTTTCGGCTCAGGTCATGATTCCAGGGTCGTGGGATCAGGCTCTGCATTGGGTGTGGACCTTGCTTGGGGTCCCCCTCCCTCTGTCCCTCTCCTCTGCTTACTTTCTCTAAAATGAAAAAAAGAAAGAGAGTTCTCTATATTAATTATATATTAATTATACTGCGGCAAGGAGCTGGGGAAAAGGTTCTTGCAAAAGGAAAGAGCCATCTTCATTTCTAAACAAAGTGGGTAGGCCCAGAGACCTCTCCGGGGTTGATTCTTATGGTCGGTGCTGTCTTCTGAGAACTCTGCAATTCTTCTGTTCATGAATTGCTGTTTCCCTCAAAGTTGTTTAGTCTTTCATTGTTTATTCAACATACACTTCATACTAGAAGATCTGGCAGATTCTGGGAACACAAATAAGAAAATATATGGCTCCTCCCTGCAATGAGCTCATCATCTAGCAGTTTTTTTTTTCCTACAGCTTCTCTCAGGTGGGTGTAGTTGACATCTCCTACTGCCCAAGAGCGGAAATGATCTGTTGGCAAAAGGACTGAGCTTCACTTGTTTTCATAGGGCTGGGAGTTTTTTAAAAAACTAAAGTTATATAATTAGTTTATATTAATTTATTCATAAAGTTATATCATTAGTTTAGTTGCTGAAGACAGTTTACTAGGAGACCTCTAGGACCTAATCAGAGAGACCCAGGAAATGTGATCTTCAGCATTCAAGAACAATTCTTATTGCTTAAAATAGTGAAAAACTCAAAAGAACTTAAATGTATAACAATATAAAAAATAGTAAAGGAAACAACGAGGAAGGGGCAGTGGTGACTTTGTGAGTCAAACTTTGGGGCCCTGGAGCCGGGTTGCCTCTATTTGAATGCTGGCTCTGCCACTCACTAGCCATAAAATTAATTAAACCTTGATTTCTTCCTACATAAAATGAATTTCTATGTGAAAATTAAATCTATTCCATAAAGTTGTTGTTAGTATTAAATTAGATAAATTATATAAATGACTTAGAACAATGCTCAGTGCACATTAAGCATTTAATAATAGTTTTCTTTATATTGTGGTAAATGATCTTCATAGAAGATTGTGTAGCCCTTAAGACTCTGTTTCTGATGAGTTCGTAAGAAGGCACAATTTTAAAATTATCAGTGAACACAGTATAATCACAACTCTAAAAGATAAGAGACTAGAAGAAAACTCAACATGGCATCAGTTTTTCATTTTCTTTCAAGTGTAAAGTTTCTGTTTTTATTTTGATTCAGAAGTCTATCTGTGGTTTTCTTTTCCAGCTGTATTGAGTTATACTTGGCAAATAAAATTGTAATGTGCGATGACCTGATATATGTATACATGCATCAGCAATAGTCACCGCATTATATATTAGATCCTCAGACTTTATTCATCTTACAACTGAAAGTTTGTACCCTTTTACCAATCTCTTTCTACTTCTCTCACCATTCAACTCTGGCAACCACCATCCTACTCTCTGTTTCTAGGAATTCCACTTTTTTTTTTTTTTTTTAGATTCCATGTATAAGTGATATCATGTCATTATATGTCTTTCTTTGTCTGGCTTATTTCACGTAGCACAATGCCTGGGAGATCCATCCACGTTGTTGCAAATGGCAGAACTCTCTTATTTGTTAAGGTCAAATAATATTCCACACCATATCTTCACCTGTTTATTCACTGATGGGTGCTAGGTTGTTTCCATACCATGGCTATTGTGAATAATGCTGCAATCAATATGGGAGTGCAGATATCTCTTTAAGGTAATGATTTTGTTTCCTTTATAGACATACCCAGAAATGGGATTGCTGGATCATAGGGTAGTTCTATTTTTAATTTTTTGAGGAATCTCCATACGGTTTTCCATAGTGATTATACTAGTTTACATTCCCACTAACAGTATACAAGTGTTCCCTCTTCTTCACATCCTCGCCTGCATTTGTTATTTCTTGATGGAGAGAGACAGAGCATGAGCAGGAAGGGGCAGAGAGAGAGGGGGACACAGAAGCTGAGGCAGGCTCCAGGCTCTGAGCTGTCAGCACAACAGAGCCTGACGCGGGGCTCGAACTCATGGAGTGTGAGATCATGACCTGAGCTGAAGTCGGATGATCAACCGACTGAGCCACCCAGGCGCCCCTCCCTAGCACCATTTTTAAAAGATGTTTATTTTTGAGAGAGAGAGAGAGAGAGAGAGAGAGAGAGCAGGAGCAGGGGAGGTACAAAGAGAGAGGGGGACAGAGGATCTGAAGTGGGCTCTGTGCTGACAGCAGTGGGGCTCAATCTCATGAATTGTGAGATCATGACCTGAGCCGAAGTTGGATGCTCAACTGACTGAACCACCCAGGCGCCCCTCTCCAACACTCTTTGTTGAAGAGGTTATCCTTTTTCCATCGTATATTCTTGGCTTCTTTGTTGAAAATTAGTTGGCTGTATATGTATGGGTTTATCTCCAGGTTTTGATTCTATTCCATTGGTCTGTGTGTTTGTTTTTATGCCAATACTATATTGTTTTGATTATAGGTTTACAGTATGGTTTGAAATCAGTAAGTGTGATAGTTGCAGCTTTGTTCTTTCTCAAGTTTGCTTTGTTTTATAGTTTTCAGTGTACAGATCTTTTTCCTCCTTTGTTAAATTTATTCCTAAGTGTTTTGTTCTTTTTAATTCTATTGTAATTTCTCCTTCTGGTAGTTCATTGTTAGTGTATATAAACAACTGCTTTTGTATACTGATTTTGTATCTTGCAACTTTACTGAATTTGTTTATTCTAACATTTTCCTGGTGAGGTTGTTGCCATTTTAAAATAATTTTATTGAGATATAACTTTCACATCCTGAAGTTTGCCTTTTTAAAGTGTACAATTCAGTGGTGTTTGGTATATTCACAGCTATGCAAGCACCAACACTAATTTTAGAATGTTTCATTTTCACAAAAAGAAACTGTGGCCATTAGTTGTAATAGTCCTCATTCCCTGGCTTCCCCCAGCCACTGGACAGCCATTAATCTACTTTCTGTCTCTATGATTTGCTTATTCTGGACATGTAATAGAAATGGAATCAGAATATGTAGCCTTCTGTGTCTGGTTCCTTTCACTTAACATAGTGTTTTCAAGGTTCATGCATGTTTTAGTACTTCGTTCCTTTTTATGATCAAATAATATTCCAGCATATGAATATACTACATTTTGGTTATTCATTCATCATTTGATGGACATTTGGATTGCTTCTATTTTTTGAGTATCATGCTGCTATGCACATTCATGTTCCAGTGTGTTTTCAATTCTTGGGTATATACCTAGGAGAATTGCCATGTCATATGGCAACTCCACGTCTAACATTTTTAGGAACTTCCAAAGTGTTTTCTAAAGTGGCTGCACTATTTTACATCTTACCTATGAGAATTCAAATTTCTTCATATTCTGGTCTACCTTTTTGCTCAATGCCATCTCAGTAGGTGTGAAGTGGTATCTCATTTTAGAGTTGCTGTTATTTGAGTGGAGAACTATATGACATTTTTAATAGAAAAGTACTTTTTAAAAAGAGAACGTTAGATAGATGAGCAGTACAGGAATTTCAATTTGAGTGCCATTTCATTTTAAATAGTTCCTGGAATTGCCTGATTCAGAATTTCCAAAACTCAGTGATGTTAGAAAATCTGGAGTGGCATTCATACGTTTTAATATTTTAGCAGCACCAACATTCTAGTGCAGACCTCTAAGATATTTGCTGTCAGTTGAGTGATTATTTGATGATATCACTTTTGCTTGGCTTCATGCTAACTAGTTTAGAAGGCTAATTGGAGTGAGAATAAGGCAAAGTGATTTCTCAAAAAGGCATGAAGATCTGAACTGTCGATGAAACAGTGTGGTACTCTACTTTGCCAAGAAAGTGATGGAGTACCTAACAGAATTTGGCTCTATTTATTATCCTTTCTAAGTAGACTATTTGTCACTTTTTTCTTTGAGGGTGAATTAATTGACCCATCCTCTGGGAACACTAGTGCTCTTTCTGTTTAGGGTTGTGGATGTTTATAGAAGCACCCGATGGTCAGCGCTCTGACATTTCAGCCTCAGTCACCAGAGCAAAGTGGGAAAAGAACCCTGAAGGGCTTATCTTACATAGAGAGGGCTTCTAGGGTAATTCAGGTATTGCTGGGCTAACAAGATCAAGCTCCTTAAACCTCTACTGTTTATGGTGACAAGTTCATTGCTGCTTACACTAGTCATAGAATGTGTAGATGTTTTGGTCACAGAATCTTTGCTGAGAAATATAGGTATTTAGGAAATAAATATAGGCAGTAATTTTTTTAAACTCTAGAGAAATACAGCTGGAGACATTTGTTTCTTCCCTACTCTATTTTTAATTCTGTCTAAATTACCCCTTTGTTGATTGTAGAATTAGATTACAGTTGTCATATATAGATTTAAATAAACCTCAGACACAAACGTTTACAAAGCACACCCCAAAATCATATTCACTATCAATTACTATTTATGGAACCCTGTATTACTGATAATAAGTAAAAATTGGCTTTGAAAATTCTCATTTTATTTCTTTTGTAAAATTTCAAGTGTTCTTGGCTATTCATAGTCTTAGCTAATCAGTGTTTATGGAGTTATAGGTTGTAGTCAAAGAAATTTTTCAATCCGAAGGATTTTTATCTTTTCATTTCATTTGGTTTAACTACTTGGTCTATAAATGACTTGAATTCTGTCAGAGTTACTCTGGTTTAGCCACAGCATTGACAACTTCTTATATGTGTCAACAGTGAAAAGAGCTCTATAGTATCAAAGTTTATCTTACAAGTTTAACAACTTATTGACCAGCAATATTTTATGTAATTTTTTTAGAATAAATTATGTTGAAACTTATGCTACCAACTCTTCAATTTTTAAATCAAGGCAATAATTATGATTATAACTAGACCATTAGGTTTAACTTTATGCCAGCAATTATGATTACAATTTAAAAATCTACATCTATTTATAAAAATTTTACCTGGGGGTGTAAAAGCCTTCTCATACTCTATTAAAAAGATGATAGTTTTATACGCTATTAAAATGAGTCATGCTGAAATCATTGCTTACAAGGGGTTCATCTAAATGATAATGGCTGCAAAAAGTAAGTTATACCCTGGTAGTAGAGGTCTTTTTTTTCCATCTGGCAACTCTAAGAATACTTGAAAAGATGTTAGTCATGAACAAACGAATAGCCTAATTAGAAGATCAAATAAACCCTGCCCCAGTGGTGTACTTTATTTTACATCTTTAAAGTACTTTCGTTAACAGTTAAAACTGTATATTCCGAATAGATACAACCCCAGCACCCTTCGCAGCAGAGCAGTTATTTTTACCTTTCTTGGGGTTATGTGTCTGACAAAAGCAATGATCCCTTTGGCCTAGGAAAATACATATGTGTATACTTAATTATTCATAAAAATTCCTGGGATCCATAGAGTTTTCTAATTTCTGTTCAGTTAGTCTCAGAAGATATTAATTGCAAGTAAGCTAATTTTATGAATGCTTTGAAAGTGCTTTGAAAGGTGTTATAAATTATTCTTTATAAACATTGTTGTGGCTTAATAATTTTGATTCATTTCCAGGCCATAGCATTTATTAATGGTTTTCTGAGGATAAGATTTCAGAAAATTTATATACAAGTCTGGTCTCAGCTGGCTTTATTAATCAATCAATCAATCGATCGATCGATCAATGTATGTTAACAATTACTAATGTGGCCATCTTTAAGCAAGTCCAATAATGAAATATGATCTTTTATTTCAGGTTTATTTCCTTCCATTCATTGAAGAGCTAGTTATAAACCTAGATGGCTGCACCAATTTGCTAACAGTATTGAAAATTTTGTATTTTCTGACATATAAGTTCTGCATTCACAACTTTGCACCCACAACTGGCAAACTACTTTGAATTCCCAAAAGAGCTGGTCTAATTTCAGAGTGGGTCCCTAGGTCAACATTCCAAGAGGAAAAGTTCTTAATGTCTTGCGCATAGTGTGTACCTCAGGGAGGTTCTTAGAAGCAACTAGTAAGCCAGCAAGTGGGGGTTTTCCCTGAGGTGCACCAAGCAGGGGGGAGTTTGACAGTGGAAGCTAGGATGTTACCTTGAAGGGAGAGCTTCTCAACAGTGGATGCCTCACTCAGGGTCCCAACAGAAAATAGACAGCACATTCAAATTAGGATAATTTGAGAGAGGTCCATCTATAAAGAGATAATTTCGAAAATGGGGGTGAGGTAGGGAAACTATTACAGTAGCACAGGAATCTGGTGAGGTTGTCACCACCCCTAGGTCTAAAGGGCCAAGACAGAGAGAGGTTACCAGAAGCTAGCAGTTACCAGAAGAGTGGTAGAGAGCAGGTCACCTTCTGTCCAGGGATACGGTCAGCCCAGGGTGACCTCCCTAGGAGACAGCCAAGGGGGTAAATGCCTCTGTCACTATCTTCCCACCTCTGATCTCTTGTTGGGCTCTCTTTTGGCAAGAACCCAATAAGAGTGTATACTGGTCAGCCTCCTGTGGCAGAAAGTGCTAACAGATGACAGGTAGAGAGGGTTTTCCTGACAACTCTCAACCTGGAAGTTAGACCTTCCTGGATGTTTCAAATCCCTTCTTTTTCAATCATGGTGGCATTTTTTAAATTGTAGTAAAACACCGTAAGGGTAGAAAAATTCTCCCTTCTTCATTTCTAGATTCTTTGGCTGGTCTAATAATTAAGTTGACATAAGATATATCAACGGAAAAAAAAACCAGATATAATTTTATACATAGAAGAGCCTCATAAAAATATGAGGCTCGAAGAAGTAACCAAAACAGGAAGCTTTCAGACAAAGAATTATTTGTGAAAAATTGACAAGACAAAGGGATTTGGCTTTGGGGTAGTAAATTGGTGAAGAAGTAACCAGGTTTGTTTATACAGCTTTCTCAGTCCTAAAGCCCCTGTCTTTGGTGATAAGGATGCCTTCTACCCTCCTGCTACAGGGAACGTAGCTTTCACATGGGAGATTGATCTTCTGCATTCAGGGAGACAAAGGAGGCTCAGAGTATCCTTCTTTTACTTGTTCTTTCTCAAGCATTCTTGATTCAAAATAATCAATATGCCAAATTGGTAGATTTTGGGGTGACATATTCTGAACCCCTGTAATATACATCTTATAAAATGTATCATATTAACCATTTCTAAGTGTACAGTTCAGTAGTGTTGAGTATATTCACATTGTTGTACAACCAGTCTCCAGAACTCTTTTCATCTTGCAAAACTAAAACCCTATATCCGTTAAACAACTCATTCTCCCCACCCCCTTGCTTCAGGCAACCACTATTCCACTTTCTGTTTCTATGAATTTGGTTACTCTAGATATCTAATATACGTGTAATCATACAATACCTATTTTTTTTGCATGGATGGCATTTTTTTAAACGTTTATTTATTTTATTTTTGAGACAGAGAGAGACAGAGCATGAACAGGGGAGGGGCAGAGAGAGAGGGAGTCACAGAATCCGAAACAGGCTCCAGGCTCCGAGCTGTCAGCACAGAGCCTGACGCAGGGCTCGAACTCACGGACCGTGAGACCATGACCTGAGCCGAAGTTGGACGCTCAACCGACCAAGCCACCCAGGCGCCCCTGGATGGCATTTTTAAGGTTAGTGTTCACAGGCGTTTTGTAGACACGTTTAGTTGTAGTCATTAATAGAACATTTTCATTTTGAAAGAATGTTCCACTTCCTGGAGATTCCAAATGTCACAGATTTGTGAAATAACAAATAACAACAGAAATAGGGCATTAGAAATAGAGTTGACAAAAATAGGTGTACTTTAGGGTAGAGAAAAAATTTTTAATAGGTCAAATTTGATACAAGGATGTGACAATCAAGTGTTAAAAGGTATGGATCAGTATAGAATACAAAAGTGTATCAGTGGAGAACATGTAGTTTGCACACCAAAGGAGGAGCTGGGTCAGTGATCATGGACTTGAGAGTTATTTTGCATACTGCCTGCTATGGGTTTCACCAGTGTCCTCATGGGGAGGTAGAGGAGTTTAATGTAAGAGTCTCACTCTAGTGATGCTTTAGATAGCTGCATTTTATTGTAGAAGTCATAGATTAGTAAACTGCATGTAATTGACACTATAACATGGAGACTAGTGCTTCTTTTTGAACTTTTACACAGCCTCTAATTTCAAACCCTTTGTTTATTTATAGAGTCCATTAATTATTGATCCAAAGTATTCCCAACACCTTTCTGCAGGTGTAAGGGAATCTCACTCTTGTGAACACCTTTCTACACTGTGCATACCCTTCTGTTACAGATGTGTACAGGGTGGGGAGTGGGGCACACATTTGTGTGTCTGATTACTTCCTCTACCAGCCCAAGGCAAGGACTCTGCTTTTCCATTCCTATCTTTTCTATACCTGTTAGCACTTAGTGCAATGCACATAACATAGTAAGTGGTAAGTACATTTTTGTTGAAAAAAAGGAAAAAGTGACACAAATATTTAAAGTAACCATTGAAAGAAATCAGAATATGTCACTCCCAAATACACTTCTTTGACTTAAAAATTATTTTGAACTGAAGGCAATTAAGGAGCAGCAAACACATAAAAAGCCCCCCCCCTTTTTCTGCCTACAAGCAAAATATAAATTCTCCTTTTACTAACTCTTATCAGCCGCAAGAAGGCACCAGAAGAATCTTCAAACAAACCTTACTCCATTAGTTCTCTTCCATATATTTATGTTTCCACAATTTGCTGTCATTAGAAGCCTAAAACTCCATTGTAAAAACCAGCAATGGAGAACCACCATTGCATCAAATCTCTCTCATGCTTTGAATCCCTTTCCAGGGAGAGCCCAATCCCTTTAATGGCTCATCTGATTAGGTCAGGCTCACCAAGGATAATCTCCCTATCTGAAAGTCAACTGATTTGGGACCTGCAAAATCCATTCATGGCAGCACCTAGGTTAGGGTTCCATTGAATAACTGGGAAAAGATGTATGCACACTGGTGGCAGTGGGGAGTCTCAGAATCCTCTACCATGGGGTAACAGTGAGAGGACAAGATCTAGGGTCTCACAAGGGAAACAGGTAGCTGAGACTGTTCTCCACTATTCAGAAAAAAATAACACATGCAGGCCATGGGAGGAAATATTCTGGGTTTCTCGTGATGTCATTGAACCTCATAGAAAAGGACTTAGCCTAGCAGTTAGGAGACCTGCCCTTTCCACTAAGTAGCTATGTGATCTTAGTCAGATCTTTTAACTTCTCTGGGTCTGGAGCTGAGGGGATTGAATAGATCAGGAATTCCCAACAAGATGGGGAAGCAGGAGTAAGACAACTACCCTGAAGTTACCTGGGGTGCTTTTTAAAACCAAGCACTTCCCCTTCTTTCCTAAGCTGTAAAGGTGCCGGGAGGTGGGAAAGAAAGGCTGACAAAGAAGCAGGACGGGCATACGAAATATGAAATTGTTCCTCAGGTCATTCACTCACTCACTAGTTCATTCCACAAATATCCATTCAAGACCACCTACTATGTGCTAAACACTGTGCTAGGCCCTGGGGAAGTTAGAAAAAAGCATACAGGCTCTTTGCTCACCTACCATCTAGCCAGGGAGACAGAGGCAAGTGAGTACAAGATGGTGAATGTTACTGAGTGGGGACCCTATGGGCCTGAAAGCAGGGGTCCTTCTTGAGGATGCTTAAGGAATAGGCATTAGCTGAGAGAAGAGATTGGAAATGCAATAGTGTGAGGAAGGTGGAGACATTCAGGCAAGGAAAAAGCATTTATGAAGGGGTGGAAGCCTAAATGGTTAAGGCACATTTAAGGCATTATAATCAGCCCACTGTGACCTGTTTTGGTACAGGCCATAACTGGCCTTATAAATCATGTTAGTGAATTTGGATTCTTATCCTAAGTGCAATGGGAAAACATCAAAAGGTTTTAAGCAAGAGTGACTTAGAGATTAGCACTTTAAAAGTATCATCCTGACTATAGTTTGAAAAATATAGTGAAGAAGGTGGTTATAGCAGAGTCAGGAATACCACGGCAAATGGGTAGGGCCAGGATGGTGTCAATGGGTTTAGAGAGAAGGCGGATATGAAAGAGATGCAGAGTGTATATGGTTGCATTTAAGGAGTGATCCGTGTATCTCCAGATATAGGAGCTACAGGATTAAATGTGGTTGCATGTATTTTAACTCACAATTGCCCCTTTATACTACTCAAGTTGTCTTCTCCATTCACAAGATGTTTAGTTACAATAAGACAGAAGATCTTCTGTATCCTTTGGACTGTTTATTCCATTGGTTTGGAATGTTCTACTGTCAATAAGTATTTAAGCAGGATACAGAAGATTTGGGTTCCAGTGCCTGGTTTCCTTATCTGCTCAGCGAATGGGTTGAACTGAAAACCTCAAAGACTAATTCTAGGGCTAACCCTTGTGAACCCATAAAATCCACTTGGAGATGCTGGGCAGATTCCAGTTCCTTCCCAGGCTCTCCTGAGTTGCTGGCTGCAGTAACAGAAGAATCAGCAGAACTCCCTGAATGCAGCTCACATTTGGATCAAGGGATACCCCAAAGGAAGAATGTTTGTAGTGCTCTTGTCCCAGGAATATTGCAAAGTTAAGGGCCAGAGACAGCCATGTATATAACTTTGGCTTTATAGCCTGGTATCTCTGGAATTTGCCCAATGTGACACATGGTAGGTATTTACCTTCGGCACATGGAGTATGCACCCACATTCAGTTTCCCTTTAATTTCTCCCCTCTCAGTGAAAGAAGATGCATTGAGTACATATTCAACATAAAATGCATGGAGTTTGAAAACTTCATTTTGCTCTGTAATCAGAAATTCCAATCAGCAGTGGAGCTATGTGCCTGGGCAGACACCTGAATGCAATTTGCAGGGGATGGCCATGAGAAAGTTCTTCCTGTGGCTTATTTACTAGGGTCGACCTGGGCTCCCCCCACCCAAGGCAAAACCAGCCATATAGCAGATATTGTGGGACATTTCTACCATGTTAGGGCCCAGACCCATTTAATTGGGTGCATATTGCCTTTTTCTGACTATATCTCAAAATTTCTCCTTATGTGCATTTTAATCTAATTTCATTCTCATAACTGCCTAGATGATTTGTAGAAAGTGCATGTTATCTTAGTCCAGTAGAGGGAACCAGAGGGATTTAGACATTATTGTCAATGAGACTATCTAAGGTTCTTAGTGTCAGTATTAGAGAAATTTCCAGGAGTTCTTAAATTGGACTTACTGTCAGAATCACTGGGGATTGGTTTCTTTCTTTCTTTCTTTCTTTCTTTCTTTCTTTCTTTCTTTCTTTCTTTCTTTCTTCTAATGCATCTGCATTAAAAAAATAGGCTTTATTTTTTTCAACGTTTATTTATTTTTGGGACAGAGAGAGACAGAGCATGAACGGGCGAGGGGCAGAGAGAGAGGGAGACACAGAATCGGAAACAGGCTCCAGGCTCTGAGCCATTAGCCCAGAGCCCGACGCGGGGCTCCAACTCACGGACCGCGAGATCGTGACCTGGCTGAAGTCGGAGGCTTAACCGACTGCGCCACCCAGGCGCCCCTAGGCTTTATTTTTTAAGAGCACTTTTAGGTTTACAGCAAAACTGAGTGGAACAGGAGTTTTAAAAATATGTAGGTTTCCAGGCCCTGCTCTAGATCTACGAATTCAGAAGCTTTAGGGATGAAGTCTGGGAATCTCTATTGAAAGGGTGGTTGGAACCCTTGCCTTAAACCAAGAATGGGGCAAGAGCACACTGAACATTATGTAGCACACGGCAAGATGTAAGAAGAGAGGCTCACAAGGATTAAAAAGAAAAGACAGAGGTTAAACATTTGGAGATTGTCAATATTTAGAATATGAGTCATATTTTTTCCAAATAATTTCATTTGTTAAGTAGAATTCACGTGATTTATTTAGAGCCAGAGGAAGAATCCGAAAACCACCATTACAGCAAGGCTTATAGGTCCAGAAATAAGATTCTAGGGAACCCCCAAATCATGAAACGTTATTTCTGAAATAAGCATTTCATGAAAGACTGCCAGATTCCTGTGGATCTTATCCAGGGAACAGAACTAAGTGCTCAAGATCCAACTGCCACCAGACACAGATGTTCCCATAGTATCAAATACATCCTGGCAAACTGGCCAAAAGACACAAGCTGCTTAAAAAATTACAGCAAGAAAAGAGGGCACATGGATCATCACAGAAGATTTAATTTTTTTCACCATAGAAAACAGCTTAAAATAAAATGAAAGTAGTCTTATTGATTTATAGGAAAATGTTACAAAACCCAGATGATATGAAGGAAATTAGCAATCTAGTTTAAGAAACACTGGACTGCCTGTTCCCATGGGGGCTAATAGCCTGTGGAAATTTACAAATTTGTTTTTTGGTGTCACACACCCAGAATCCTGTGATAAGAACTGGTCTTTATAAAAGGTCTCTGAAACCTAGCTTGACTATCAAATCAAAACGCACAGTAATGCTCTTACACACTGCCCTCTGCCCAGGTCCACCCTGACTGGGAATTTGCCACAATGTCATGATCAGAATTGTATTTACTGATGGCCAATGTTATTTCCTAAGCCAAAGGTAAAAAGGAATGCCTCTGGATTTATTGCTCCTTTTAAAGACATAAAGATTCTGAGCACAAACTTGAAACATTTCTCCTTAATTTTTTTTCTGGATTGCCAGGCTCAAAAGGCCCAACAGACCGTGATAAGTATGGAAACAAGATTCCTCACTTTATGTGTTTGCCTGAGGAATCTGGGCAGACTGGCAGCAATTTTAGAATTCTTTATTATTCTTTTTTCAAAGGTTTGTTTACTATGTGTGAAGGGCCCTTACATACTTCTGTAACCTAACTACTCAATCATAAAATACAGTCCTGTATGATGTTTTATGTTACGGATATATTTCAATACAGAAAAACATCAGAGTATTGGGAGATGAGGGGTGTGTGTGTGTGTGTGTGTGTGTGTGTGTGTGTGTAGGGGATCATTGTATGGGTAAATCTATTCTTCATTAATTTATTTTCAAACTAGCATTTGGAAGGGAAATCATGTGAAGGAGAACAATATGGTAATTTACACTTAACTCTCCCAAGTAAAGCATAATGAATAAAATGAATAAAATTTCATTTCTAGCTAACTTGATTATCTATCCTTTCCTACATAATCATGTCCCATTGTGAGAACAAAATTTTGAGGTTTATTTCTCCTCATTAAAACATTCCACTTTTTTCTGTTTTGAAATAAATGCCAAGTTCCTTGTAGATTTTAATGATACTAAGTATCAGGATATAGAACATTTTTCTCATAATAAAGAATGAATCTACACTGTTAACCAGTCCCTAATAACTGCAGGATCAATTTCATTTCTTTGCCTGTGCCTATCTGCTAAATATTTTTCCTCCTATCAGCCTATGGTTGTGAATGCAATACAATTTGCAGTAAGTTAGCTGGTTGCAAACGCTGGTAACTCCTACTTGGCTGGCTTGGCTAGAGGACAAGAGTTCTTGTTTGAGGTTCTGATGCAGCTCCAACCCCAGGAGACCATTAAAATTGTCAGCTGGTGCTACAACAGCTGCCTGGATCCCAGTTTCAACAACTTGTGTGCACTCCAAACCTACATTTTTGAAGAAAAAGGTAACTCCAACTGTAAATGCCACTTCTTGTTCACTTGCAAATTTCTTTTTTACTCAGTCTCTTATTTTTTCACATGTTCGCCACTCCCCATTTTTCTACCCTGTTAATCCCGCTGGTGACAGATATCTCTGACGGATTACAGCTTGCTTTTCCTTAGAATGGGATATAGCCCTCTAATACTTTACAGCACAGTGATCCAAACAGTTCCTACCAATTGTTGGAAGTGGTCACATGAGGTGAAATCTATTTACTACTCTGGCTTTAAGTTCTACCTTTCAGATAACATTAGATTTCAATTAATTTTACACGTGGTAGTAAAAAGCTTAGAGGATGGGTAGAACTGGGACCCAGATGTTCACATAATGCTCCCTTCATTTTAACCAGCCCTTAGAGTTGAAAATATTAGGGGACAAAGAGCCAAACCAGGCAATAAAGACAGGCTTTGTTCATACATATTGCTGATCTAAGACTTGTCAGTGAGTTGAAAAACTGAGTTGTAGTAAATCTTGTTTGATTGTGCTTGTTTATACTCATTTGTGGATATTTTTGTGTGATCAAAGAGTGATCATCTCATCAGAGGTTTGAGAATCAGTAAATTCTCAGGAGGAAGTATGTATTCAAAGGAGAAAGTTTGGCAAAATGTTTGGCACATAAGAAAACACTACTAATTGGTTGTTGCCAACTGCATTCAGCAGCTCAGTTTCTATGCAGTCTTTTCCATGTGGGTTTTAATTTATTCTGGATTGTTTTACTAAAGAATTCTGAAATATCTTGATCACAAAATGCTGGAGATCTAATTTATATTTTTGTTTCTGGTAGTGCAGTAGACTAGCTATCCAAAATGAGATTCCTACTTGAAGTACAGAAATCTTAGATAAATAAATTTTTAAAGCCTTCCTTCATTTCTTCCTTCATGCACTGGAAAGTCTGAAACAGAACTGAAAGCAGGAATTATGGAAGGTAAGATATTAACTGTAGTTTTAAGTATGTGTATTAAAAGAGGTTGGATTACCATTAAAAGGCTAGAAATGATATAACTTCCAAGCAAACAGAGGAGGGAAATGGAATGGGGAAAACATAGTCAATCTAAAAGGCAACGTGAAGAGGCATCCATATTGGTGAGGAAGAAGTCAAACTGTCAGTATTTGCAGAAGACATAATACTATATATAGAAAACCCTGAAGACTCCACCAAAAAACTCTCAGAATAAATGAATTCATTACAGTTGTAGGATACAAAATCAATACACAGAAATTGGTTGCTTTTCTATACACTAATAATGAAGTAGCAGAAACAGAAATTAAGAAAACAATTCCATTTACGATTACTCTCAGAAGAATAAAATACCTAGTAATAAACTTGACCAAGAAAACTTTGAAAGACTTTCAAAGACTTTGAAAACTATAAAACACTGGTGAAAGAAATTGAAGGTGACACAAACAAATGGAAGGAAATTGTATGTTTATGAAGAACCAATATTGTTAAAATTTCCATACTACCCAAAGCAATCTACAGATTCAATGCAATTCTGGCCAAAATACCAAGAGCATTTTCCAAAGAACTAGAATTTGTACAGAACTATAAAAGACCCCAAACCGCCAAAGCAATCTTGAGAAAGAAAAACAAAGCTGGAGGCATCACAATCCTAGATTTCAAGATATTACTACAAAGCTGTAGTAATCAAAATAGTGTGGTAGTAGCACAAAAAATGGACACATAGATCAATGCAGAGAAGAGAGAGCTTAGAAATAAACTTATGCTTATGTGGTCAATTAATCTACAACAATGGTGGCATGAATACACAATGGAAAAAGACAGTCTCGTCAGTAAACAAAAGCAGAAACAGACCCATAAATATAGACAACAAATAGACAATTGCCAGAGGTGAGAGAGGTAGGGGGATGGGCAAAATGAATAAAGAAGAGTGGGAGATACAGGCTTCCAGTTATGGAATGAATAAATCACAGGAATGGAAGATACAGCATAGGGGATATAGTCAGTGGTATTGTAATAGCGTTGAATGGTGACAGATGGTAGCTACACTTGTGGTGAGCACAGCACAATGTACAGACTTGTTGAATCACTGTGTTGTATACCTGTAACCAATGTTACAGTGTGTCAACATTGTATACTTCAATAGAAAAATAAATAAAAGAAGGCAAGAAAGCTAAAAGAAGGAAATATAGTAAAATAAATACAAATCTCATGATACAGATCTAGAGATAAATCCAAATAGGTAATCATAATAGCTCTCTAGCTAAAGGCAAATTTTATCAAACTAAATAAAATTCCACAATATGCTCTTTGTAAGAGATATACATAGCACAAAAAAAACACACACACAAAAAATTGAAAGTCAAAGGACTGAAAAGGCATATGGGAAACATCTAAATGAAAACTAGTATACCTAAATTACTATTAGACAAAATATAATTTAAGAGTTAAATATGAAGTCACTTCATGATGGACAAAGTTAAATTCATTAGGAGGATATAAACAATTAAAACTTGTATGGACTTAATGAAGTCTCAAAATATAAAAAGCAAAAATGGGCAGAACTATATAAAGATAAATAAATCTATAAGCATAGTAGGAGATATTAAATATCTCTCAGAGTAAATGATAGTAGACAAAATATCTGTATGTATATAGAAGATTTAAAGAGCAAAATCAAGAAACTCAATCCCTCAATTTGGAGTATATACTTTTTTTTTAAAAGTACACATGAAACATTTTGAAAATTCACATTGTGCCAGGTCATAATCAGAGCTTCCTCACCCACTGTATATAAAGCCTCAAGTCAAAGGAATGGTATCATATAGATCACTTTTCTAACACAATGCAACTAACTTAGAAATCATTAAACATAACTAAGAAAATCCTATATATTTAGATATTAAAAAACATATATATAAGGTTAAACAAATCATGGAAATTGGAAAACATTGAGATCTGAACAAATAAAAGTACTACCGATCAAATCTTTGGGGATTCAAATAAAGTGGATTCAGGCAGCTCACCTGTGGATAATGAAAAGTTTTGTGGTAAACAGGAGTCCTAATAATAGCTTCATTCCAGTAAACTGTTGAGTCACACATAGAACTCCAAATCTCACTCAAAGCCTCTCTTCCCCAATTAAGCCTGCTCCAAACTGATGCTATGAGAAAAGAGAGCATGATGGCTTCTTTTTTTTTTTTTTTTTTTACTGTATCTGAGCTTCTGACCATGCCTCTCTGTCCTCTGTTCATGGGGCTAATCCTGGATCCTCACAGAAGGGGACCCAGGGAGAGACAAGGGTAGGAGCAGGACAGTTACTGCCTTCACTTGTGGCAAGGAACCTGGCACTGGTTTCCTCCAGCTGGAAGAGGTTTATTTCTCTTGGTGTGTGTTTGTGGATCTATGGAGGCTCCACCTGGAATATATCCCTCCATTACTCCTGAGATAGGGATGATTTTTTTCTCCATCCAATGTCTTCCCTCAACCCCTGGGACTTGGGAATCCACTCCTTCTGTTAAGGTCACAGCCTGCTTTAAGAAGACTATTGGGCAGACTAACTCTCTCTCCATTGTGGTCACTTCTAACCCAGGGAATATCAAATAGAGTGGGTTCAAATACAGAAAAATTATATTAAAAAAAGAAGAAAGGCTCAAATCAATGAGTTAAATATCTAACTGAAGAAATTAGAACAATGGAATAAACACAAAGAAAGTAAAAGGGAGAAAAAATACAATTGCAGAGTAGAAACAATGAAATATAAAACACAATAGAAGGATCAACATATTTCAAATTTGATTCCTTGAAAAGACTACAAACATAGCAAACCTCTGGAAAAACTAAGGAAAAAAGGGAGAATATTCTCAAAGTATATCATGAATGAAAAGAAGGACAAAACTAAAGATATCAAAAAGTCATTATGAGAAAAATCAATAAATTATAAACCTCAATCGAATGAATACATTCATATGAAAATATGACTTGCTAAATCTATCCCAGGAAAAAATAGAAGCTGAAAATTCCTGTAACCATTAAAGACATAAATTAGCTAAAAATCTTTGCACAAAGAAATTTTGTTCTTCAGATAGTTCTAATCTTACACACTTACAGAGAATAGAAACTGAGGGAATATTCCCCAACTTATTTCATGCAGTCAACATTACCTTGATGCCAGATCTAGACAAGGACATTACAACCGAAATGAACAAGCAAAATACTCTCAATCATGACCATAGATACAAATCCTTAAAAAAATTCATATTAGCAAACTGAATCCAAAAAGGCATAAAAAGACTGTATTTTATGATTAATTACATTTATCCCATGAGTGTAATATTGGTTCACTTTTAATTTGTTTACTACCTCATAAATTGAGAAAAAAATCATGAGATTATTTCAACATTGTGCAGAAAAAAAACACTAGAAAAACCTCAACATTTATTCAGATTTAGAAAAATTCTTGGCAAACTGACAGTTATTATCACAGCTTGGGTTCCTCAGTAAGAAGAGTCTGAGATGGAGATTAACATACAGGAGGTTTGTTAGGGATTGTTCTTGGTATCAGTACCTCTTGAGGGAAAAGAAAGAAAGTAGAGGTACACAGAGGGAGGAGAAGTTGGGTTGTAGTGTAGCCTCAGGGAAAGCCTCAGCCAACCCTAAAGACAGCTCTGAAATGAGGCTGGCCCTTTGGAATTGCCCTGATTTGGAATGAGTAGCTTGGGCCTTACCTCATGTCAGCCAATCACCTGAGGTGGGCTGCTCCAGGAAGTAGGTGTGACATAGGTGAGGGACTCTTCTCAGCTGAAGAAGGCAGACAGCTGAGGATTATCTGGTAGCAGGACTCCTACCTGCTGGGAGAATTACTTCAGCTCAGAAGGGGGACCTCAGAAGCACACACAGTGCCCTTTACAAGTACATACAAAAAGCGTATAGCAGATGTCCTATTTAATGGTAAAATGTTGAGAGATTCCCTTTAAAATTAGAAAATCAAGACAAGGAGGTTCATTATCACCATTTCTATTCAGCATTGTGTGGGGAGGCATGAAAAAAGAAAAAGATTTAAGGATTAAAAGATAAACAAAATGAATGTGAATTGCAGGTGATGTTATTTTCATCACAATCTACAAATAATTATAATAAAAAAGAGTTTGAGTTTTTGGATGCAAAGTAAATATATGTAGGTATCTGTATGTATGTGTGTCGGCTGCATTTCTATATTCAAGAAATAATTTAGAAAACCTTATTTAAAAATACAATTTACAATGGCATAAAAATAACTGGAAATAAATCTATCAAAAATATGTAATACCTTCATGGAGAAAATGATAAAGCTTTATCAAGAGATGTTAGAAAATGTGTAAATAAATAGAAAGATATATAATATTTATGGATATAAGACTTTTAAAATTTTTTTATTTATTTTGAGAGAGAGAGAGAGTGTGTCCGAGAGAGTACAAGCAGTGGAGGGGCAGAGAGAGAGAGGGAGAGAGAGAATCCCAAGCAGGCCCAGAGCTGTCAGCACAGAGCCAGATGTGGGACTGGATCCCAGGAACTGTGAAATTATGACTTGAGCCAAAATCAAGAGTCAGACGTGTAACCAACTGAGCCACCTAGGCACTCCTAGAAGACTCTTAAATAACTATATTAGTTCTCTCTAAATTGATTTATAGATTTGATGAAATTCCAATAAAGCAAAAATACCGCTGTGGTTTTTGTGAAATTTAACAGGCTGATTTGAAAATTTATATGGAATAATATAATACCAGGGAGGAAGAAGAAATATGGGAAAACTTGCATTACTGGATATAATGACTTATTATCAGACTACATAATTAAGAATATAATGTTGATACAGGATGAGACAGACAAATGGAACGGAACAGGAAATAGAGTCCAGAAAGAAATCTGTGCATATATAGAAACTTGATTTGTATAGATCTGTGGGAAAGAGCAGATTATTTCATAAATGGCTTAAGGACAATTTGTTATCCATATATTTTTTAAAAATCTGAAGATAGATTTTTATCTTATAAATCAATCTAGGTGGTTAGATACCTAATGTGAAAGGCACAACCATACACTTTTAGAATAGCATATAGGAAATGTCTTCAAATTCTTGAATAAGGAACAGTTTCTTAAAGAAGACACAGAAATGCGAATTACACAGGAAAACATTAACACACTCAACTATCTTAAAATTAAGCATTCAGGTGATAAAAGACACAGTAACGAGAGTAAAAAAAAAACTCAAAAATTGGGAGAAATTATTTACAACTCCTATTATTAACAAAAGATTAATATCTAGAATATAAAAACTTAGATCAATATAGGAAAGGCAAAGAAACCAAATTAAAATGAAGAAAACATATGAGCTAGATATTTACAAGAAAGGAACACAGTCTATAACCAGAGGAAAAGATGTCAACCTCATGAGTAATCAGGGAACTTCAAACTAAACTAAAAATGAGCAGTATAAGTTATCAGTTATCTTTTGCTCCAGAACTCAACAGCTTAAAACTACAATAAGCATTTATCACCTCACATAGTTTCTGTGGGTCCAGAATTTGCAAGTGGCTTAGCTGGGTAGTTGTTGCCTGGGGGTATCTTCTGCGCTTGCAGTCAAGAGGTTAGCTGGGCTGTAATCTTCTAAAAGCTTCCTTCACCAGGACTGGAAGATCTGCTTCCAAGATAGCAATAACCAACATCAACTTGCTAGCCATGCAAGTGACCCTTGTGGAGAAATAGCTTAGTGTCCTTTTAACATGGCAGCTGGCTTGTCCCAGAGCAAGTGATCCAAAAGAAAGCCTGGCAAAGCTGTGATGCCCTTTATGAGCTCACCTCAGAAATAAGAGTCTTTCATTTCTACCACATCTTATTGTTTATGTAGGTCAGCGGTATTTATTGTGGGAGCACAGTCTGGAAGGAGAGGAGTATCAAGAGGCAAGATTCACTGAGAACCATCTTGGATGCTAGCTACCTCAGGCATAATTGCACATCTAACAGAATGCAAGAACTTAGACATCCACCACTCCCTGTCATGAAAGGGACAAAATTATACTCACTAGGACTCACATGGGAAAAACTCAAGGCAGGAGAGTTATTGTGTTCTATAGGCCCCCTTTCTTACTATTTTTCTGGCAAGAGAGAGGAACAAGGACCATTAAGACATGTTGTCTCTCCTTAACCCAAGAGGCTAGAGCAATAGAAACTCTGTCATCTGCATGTGCAAATATAAACAGGCACAACCATGTTAAGGAATATTTGCATTTCCTAGGTGATTTGAACTCATTATGAGTTGAACTCATTTGAACAACCTGTGATCCAGCAACTTCACTCCTGGTATATATGTTAAAGATAGTTGTACACGTGTCCTAGAAAAGATGTTTACAAAAGCCTTGCTCTAAATAGCAAAAATTCATAAATAATCCATTAGCAAATAAACTAATTATGGTATATTTCCTCAAGTGGAATACTATACTGTAATACAAAATGAATGAACTAAGTATATGCATCATCTTAGATAATCTCAAAGACAATGCTGAACAAAACACAAAAGTCACAAGGGAAAATGCACAATTTATTCTTTAGAGATCTATGTATAGGAGATAAAACTGTAAAGACAAGAATGATCAATACAAAATATCGGATGGTAGCTACTTCTGTGGGAGAGGGATACTCCTGGGTAAGGGAGGGGCACTGATAATGTTCTATTTCTCAATGCCATGCAAGTTTACTATGATTCTTTAAACTCTACAGATACATTTTGTACAGCTTTTTTTGTAAAGATGATATGCTTCACAGCAAAAAAATTGCAAATTAAAGTATTCGTAAAAAGAGACATAGCCCTGGCATTTTAAATTATTTCAGTGAGCAAATTGTTCTAAAATATTCATCATTACACATCAAGTATCTATCCAACCTCCATTCTCCTTCATCAAAACAGAAAAGTATAAATATATCAAGCCTGAAAAAGGGAGCGGAGTTTCCTCAGTTCACAAATGTTACCACAAAAGTCATGGTAATTTGCCCTCAGAGCTCCTTTTGATTCATTGTCTGGCTCCAGATCTTTGATGTGTATTTTCAGGAGAATAGCTAAAATAGACTGAGAATAATAAGCCCAAACCTAACCCTCATGCAAAAGAAAGATTAGAATTTCATTGAAATTGATTCACTGTGTGAATCCTACTCCTTTTCAGGTCTGTGGCATCCATGCCATTTTAATATTAAAATATGTATTACTCTCTTTATTCTTAATGTTCTGCAAATGTTTCAGCGTAGAAATCTCATCATCTCCAGATGAGTTACCCAGATGGCCCTAAATATTAGGGTTCTCCTGTTGATAAAAGAATCAACAGAAAAAATATTTCCAGAAATACAGTACAATTTTTCTAACATGTATGTTAATCACTAAAAATATTTTTAAATTCATTCCAAGTTGCAGACAGTTTTCAGTAATGTATATTCATTTTAGCTGCATAATTTTATCAAAAACAATTCATTGGCATTAAAAAAATCAGCACAGATTTGATAGACTGGACTATCAGCAGGGTTTTGGGTTCTTGGTTTTTTGGGGGTTTGTTGTTTTTTTTTTTTTTTGCATTTGACAGTTCATATTTTACTTGATTTGTCCATTAACAATGACATTCAGAGTAGAGCTAAAGATCACCAGACAGGGGTGGCATCACACAAGCTTCTGTTTCCTGATCCATTTGTGGTGACAGTGCCCATGGACAGGCATACAGGAACTCATGTTTAGTCCCTGTCTCTTAGATTACTCCTTCCAGAGTTGTGGTGAGAAAACCAGAACTATAGAAAACCCAAGTGTTGAAAGCTATCTTTAACTTCCTTTGATTCAGGCAGTAAGTGCTGCATATGACCACACAGTAGTGTGAAAGCCATAAAACATCTAAGATCGGCCTTGGGCACTTCTTAACGTGAGTATCCTGAAAAACAAGGGAACTTCATCATGGAGCTAAACATACACACCTGGCCCAGGAGTCTAAGAGGCTGAGGGATTGCGGGAAGGTGGATAGTAGCAGGTCTGGCTGTTGCTTTACACCCAGGAGGTGAGCCAGCAGATAAGTGACAATGGATGTGAGCTACCAAAACCAAATCTGACTGATTGAAACTATAAAAGAATTTACTGGAAGGACTTGGGGTACCTAATTGAAGTGAAGAAATAATTGACCCATCAGACTTTGGAAAGGGCAGGAATTAGGGTAGATCCAGGAATCTAGATAGTGGGGCCTAGACAGTATTTTTTTCCTAGGTACTATCATAAAAATAAATTCACCTCAGTATTTCTCAGTTCTTGTATCACTGTGCTTAACTTTCAAATTCCTGTTATAGTCTGGCCTGGTTTGGGTCATAGGATTCTTCTTGACAAGACGAAGTTATGCTGTGATGGAAAATTTGACCTAGGTTTGCTACAGTGATAGGTTTGGGATGGGATGAGAAGAGATCCCGTGTTTTCCAAGGGAAAATCAAGGGTCGTTCCTAAAGAATATGGGCATTGATGTTGGGCTAGAAAAATAGCAGATATCCACTAGAACCCTTTGATCAGAAATTAATTTTGCTGTATTCTTACCTAGAACCACTGTACAATTTAAATGAATGCTATAAACATTTGGGCCTTAGTCTGCTTGGGCTGCTATAACAAAATACCAAAAATTGGGTGGCTTGCACAGGAGAAATTTATTTTCTCACAGTTTTGGAGCCTGGAAGTCTGAGATCATGGTACCAGCACAGTTGGGTCCTGGTGGGAGCCCTCTTCCTGTTTATCGATGGTCACCTTCTCCTTGTGTCCTCACAAGGGATCTCCTGTCTCTCTCTTCCTCTTATAAGGCCACAAATCCTATAGGATTAGGACCCCACCCTTATGACTTCATTAACCTTAATTATGTCTTAAAATTCCCATCTTCAGATGTAGTCATATTGAGGGTTAGGGCCTCAAAATATGTATTTTGTGGAGACATAATTCAGTTCTTGGCAGGTACCCACTATGGGGCTCACAATTTGGCAAATAACTCACTTTGATAGTCTTCTTGTCCTCTTGCACAAATTTGATTGCAATGTCTGCTGAGTGAGCGCCATTTCCTGAGCAATCTGTCGGGGTTTGCCAGGCTCTGTGGAGAGCCCTTCCTCTCCTCCTGGACCAAGAGTGAGCCCCCAGTGTGAGAGGCTCTGCCTCTGATGGCTCATCTGACTCTACTACTTTTTTGCAGTTCAGCTCTACAGCAGGCACTGCTCCAATCTTGGTAGCGTCTCCTCTTCTATTTTTCTGACACCCCACCAGAAATTACTAAGAGAGGCCATGTGGAATTGTGAAAAGATGTGAAAGTCAGAGCACCTGTGTTCTATTCCCAGCTCTAGCATTTACAAGCTGTGTGACTTTAAGGAAATCACTTAACTTCAGTAAGCTCACGGATGCCACAAAAGTGTGTTGCTTTCTTACAAATTCAGGGCTAGGTGTTGAGAAGCCGGTGATCTGTGCTATGAAGAAAAAGTGTAGGATGCTATAGAACATGTGGGGAGGGTGGGCAGCTACCAACTAATCTGATAGCATAGGTCACTGAAGTCTTTCCAGAGGAAATGATCTTGGATAAGAAAAATGAAGGAGGAGCAGGAGTTGCCTGGGAGCAGGGGAGGGGGCAGTGAGGGGTAGGGGTGGGGGAACACACAAGGCAGAGGGAACAGCATGTGTCCAGGCCCTGAAGTGGGAGGGACCTGGCACACTGAGCTTTGCCTGGATCAAAGAGAGGTGTGGCAAGAGTCATGCATGTAAGGAGAAGGTGGGCAGGAAGGCAGATATAAAAGCATACAGCCATTAGCCCTGTCAAAGATTGTGTTCTCTTTGGCGCCTGGGTGGTTCAGTATTTCGGCTGAGGTCATGATCTCATGGTTTGTGAGATTGAGCCTTGAGTCGGAGTCTGTGCTCATAGCATGGGGCCTGCTTGGGATTCTCTCTCTCTCTCTCTCTCTCTCTCCCTCTCTCTCTCCCTCTCTCTCTGCCCCTCCCCCGCTCACACTCTCTCACTCTCAAAATAAGTAAATAAACTAAAAAAAAAAAAAAAAAAAAAAAAAATTTTGTTCTCTGTTCCAGGACCTAAGGTGGGAGTAGGGGAAAGGCAGGTTCCAATATGTGTTTTCAAAAGATCATTTGGACTGGTGATTCTATTGGGTTTGGTGTAGGGTCAAATGAGATATATAAACTACTCATGTGTGTATGGTTACTTGGGATCTCTAGTTCCCTGATTACTAGAGAATATGATTTTTCAACTTCCTTCCTGTATTAGTTTTTATATGGCTACTGTAACAAATTACCACGAACTTAAAACACTACAATGTATTACCTTCCATTCTGGAGGTCAGAAGTCCAAAACAGGTCTCACCAGGTGAAAATCAAAGTGTAGGCAGGGCTGCGTCTCTTCTGGAGGATTTTAGGGAGGATCTGTTTCCTTGCCTTCTCCAGCTTCTAGAGGCCACCTTCTTGGCTTATGGCCCTTCCATCTCCAAAGTCAGAAACATCCAGTCAAACCTTCCTCGTTTCCTGTCACACTCTGACACTCTCCTTCATCTCTCTCTCACTTACGAGGATTCGATTCGTGTGATTACATTGGGTCCACGTGGGTAATCCAGGAAACTCTCCCCATCAGATCTTTTGCTTAATCACATCTGCAAAGTCCTTTTTGCCACGTAGGACAACACACCCACAGGTTCTGGGGGTTAGGACATAGACACCTAGGGTGGGGGGCATTATTTTGCCTACCACTCCCTAGTGTAGCTTTACCATGTCCCAATAATGGATGGAATTGTTTTCTCTTCTCTCTTTTTGGTTTTGTTCTCAGTGTGTTACTGAACAGTAAAGTGAAACACAGGGGACATCCAAAGTTGGACGAGTCTTTTGTTTGTTTGTTTTCCTTGTATCTGAGAGATTTCAAGAGAATCCCAGAGAGCTTCCTCTTTATGAGAGGGTCAGGTGTCAAAACCACAGCCCTCTCTCAGCTTCTATGCAGAAGAGCTCAGCAGGTTGTTTCTGACTCTCACAGCTGACTCACTGTTCTCAGACTATTCCAGTCAGTATCTGGAAATCTTTAACTATGAGTGCTCTGTTGAGCAAGATTTCCTCCCTACAGGGTTACTCGTGGGAGGGGTGGGGAACGCTTTAAAGAATATGCCCTGGCACCTTTTAGAGCAGAGGTAGGAAAAGATTCACGTAAATAAGAGAAGGTAGGGACCTTGTTTCCTTATGGGGGAAAAGACACTGAGGAATTCCTTAACGTATTATACTTTCCCATACTGCTGCTATGAAGGTATGAGAAAAAACACCACTGGGGATTGTTAGTGACCCACTTAAAACTAAATTAATTGGCAGGATGTAGTTTTGGAAGTCTCTCCAGTGGCGGCTCTGGAGGAGTTCTGAAAAGGCAATTAAGGGTTGTGTTCAAGTTCTCTTTTTCCCTTCAAGCAAATGACTAGGGTTTCCTGATTCCAGGTGAAAAAGTGACCATTTAGTCATGGCAAGTGAAAACTTACTCCCTTCAGATGCACGGTTGTGTGAGACATGTGTGAGTCTGTGGTGGCCTCACTTTGCTGAGACTGCCAGGTTTGGTTTGGGTGTCAAGTCCCAGCAAGTGACAGAGGTTAAGGACTGGCGGTGGGGGTGCTCTAAGCTGTGTGGTGAGAACGGGCTTGAGGAGGAGGAGGGTGGATACTGGAATGTTTAAGAACACAAGGCCATATCCGAAAGGAAGATGGTGCAGTCTGCCCTCGTGAGTTGCCTTCTGTGTGACAGGGACAGGAGTTGACAATAAAAAGGTATGCTGACAAAAGGGACGGGAGAATTAACTTTCTGGCTAAGTGTCTTTATTGTTTGCCATATGCCACACTAATGGGTCGTCTGGTCAAATTTGCTTCTTCAGGAAAAATGATTCTCCATTCCTCCCCCCAACCCCCTAGCCGCCTGGTGAGAAGGCCCTTGGGGGAAGCAGCCAATGAACTTCAGGCAGGGTGGGCCTCATCTTTGAAGCAGAAATGCCCGTGGCACCCAATACGCAATATCCACTTTCCCGGACTCACAGGGCATCTCTTTCTTCCTTTCTCAGCCATTTTCAGGACTGTGCTCTCTGCTTTCCATCAGTGCCTGTAATCAGCACCATCTCCTCCACACCTCTCCTCCGTTTGCAACACAATGCCTGAAACCTGGTTCCCTCCCCTCTGTTCACTGTGCTGCAGTCTCAAGTCTCAAGGGCACTAGCAGAAGAACAGAGAGGCTCCTTTTGCCAGAAGTTGAGTCTCCTTTCCCACACTCCAAGCAGGAACATGCGAGAAGGGTGGGGCGGGAGGGTCTTTCTTTCCCTTTCAGAATCCTGGCATCAACACCCTGCTGGGATTTGTGCGTGGAGCTTCATGGTGCATTGCGGTCTAGGGCCGATGTCTTTCTATTAAAGCTAGAATTGATTCACTAGGTAATAAATTGAAGAATCCTCCCCAGGCTTTCCAGCAAAATTACTTATGCTATTAGTAGCATTAAACAGGCTTTTACAAGTGGAGATAAGCTCTCCTGAAGTCCTGTCTGTCTGGATGTGTGAAATCCAGGGCTACATTTCGTGGCTGCGAATAGGTGGCAGGACCAGAGGAGAATGTGGACTTTTGCGTCTTGAGTCCCTTACTTAGATTTGTTCCTACGATGAATCAATCTTTAATGCGTTCACTAGAAAGCCATAGCTCATTAAAACTGACTAGATACAGAGGACAAAAAATAACAACACTTTTAAACTATGACTTTGCCTTAGGGTTCAGTGGCCTGCCTACTCAAATTGCCCTGGTGTTGATCTTAAAGCAAATCTGCCTCTGTCAATAAATCACCAGGTGGCCCCGTCCAAGTCTCTGAGCGGTCTGTGTCACCAGTCTGTCACTTCTCCCTCTGGCTGCCTGCAGTTTTGACAGTTGGGTGCAGGGCTGGTGCAAATCTAAGCAGTCTGGTTGCTGAGCTGCTGAGCCGTTGAATACGGATCAGCTGGACTCCTTTAAATAAAGTCCATCTCAGGGCCCCCAGAGTTACATGTCCTGGAAGGAGGCTGTGTGATAGATGATCAGGTGACATTTTCCAATAGAGGAGCTCAGAACAATTTTAAGTAAAATCTTCTATTATCGTTATTAGGCCATCTCCTTTAAAGACCCATGTTCACGAATCCTTTTTAAATACAATCATCCCCTAATTTTATCTCTTCTAGAAGTGCAGATTTTCATATGTTGGAAAATGATTATTCCTCCAGAGGAACAGGGCACATGGGTGAGTGAGCCATTTAGCAGCAATATAGTTAAAGTGTGGAGAGTTAATCATTTCTCTTCCTACTCCCACGAAATCTGTTTTGTGTGTCCCAGCTTGGAACGTTATGGAGGACACGGAGGAACATCTGAAGACAATATATCAGTGAGGCAGCACGGGCCTCCCTGGGGTGCGGTATTTGTGGATGTGGGGACTATTGAATGGGCCGGGGAAGGACGCAGTGACCTTGTAGGCCTGATGGTTTCACTCCCCGACAGTGTCCCAGGCACATCGTTTCTGCCTGTCCTCCGGGAAAAGAGGGTAATGAAAAGCAGCAGAGGACATGTTCTTCGGAGACCAAAAGCAACAAAAAATACAAAGGGTAAGGAGCCGACTTTATCTACTGAAGCCCGCACTTAATGTTCTTCCTCCTCTCAGGGACAAAAATGACATTGAACATTTAACGACACACAGCGAATGCAGTCCCTGCAGGAAACCAGAGGGCCACTCAGTAAACAAGAATGGACTTAACACTCTAAACCAAGCAGCACGGAGAGAAGGAGTTGACTGCGATTACAAGGCACACAAACTGTCAGCCTAGCCATAATCATCACTCCCTTCCAACATGATGCTACAGCATTTACAAAATACATCTGCTGCTCACAGAGATCCTGCAGGGTGGGAGTTACAGGTTGAAGTATATCTCCCTGTAAGTAATGTTGAAGTCCTAACCCCAATGCCTGTAAACATGATCTTATTTGAAAGTAGAGTCTTTGCATATGTAATCAAGCTAAAATGAGATGATACTGAATTAGGATGGGCTCTAATCCAATGACTGGTGTCCTTATAAAATGAGGAGAATTTAGATGCACACAGAGAGAAGAATGCCATGTGAAGATACAGATACACCAAGGAAGACAGCCATGGAACAATGGAGGAAGACATTGGAGTTATGCTGCTATAAGCCAAAGATGCCGAGGATTGCCAGAAACCACCAGAAACTAGGAGAGAAGCATGGAACAGATTCTCCCTGTGGGTTGCCAAGAAGGAACCAATCTTGCTGACATTTTTTGGGGCTTTTAGCCTTCAGAATTGTTACAGAAACATTTCTTTTGTTTTAAGCCATGCTAGTTTGCAGTATTTTGTTACAGCATCCCCAAGAAACTAATACTGTGGGTATTATATTTTTATCTTATAGAAGAACACAGGTTTCAGAGATGTTAAGGAAGTCACCCAAGATTGCATAGCCAATAGAAGGTTAACGTGGAGACTTAAGAAAACCCAGAGCTGTGTCTTCAAATCCCGGGCCCTTCTCCCCACACCACCTCTGAAAGTAGTTGACATGGAGGCGAATAAAAAAGAGATGCGCAGCAATTTCATTCTGAGTATATACTCAAAAGAATTGAAATTAGAAAATTCATACCCCCATATTTATAGAAGCATTATTCACAATGGCCAAAAGGTAGAAGCAACCCAATGCCCATGGATGGATGAATGAATGCATGATGAAAATGTGGAACACACATGCAATGGCATACATGCAGCCTTAAAAAGGAAGGAAATATCACACATGCTACAACATGGAATGAAAACCCAGAGGGCAGTTTGGTCACTGGAATAAGCCAGTTATAAAAAGACAAATACTGGGGCGCCTGGGTGGCTCAGTCGGTTAAGCGTCCGACTTCGGCTCAGGTCATGATCTCACGGTCTGTGAGTTCGAGCCCCACGTCGGGCTCTGTGCTGACAGCTCAGAGCCTGGAGCCTGCTTCCGATTCTGTGTCTCCCTTTCTCTCTGCCCCTCCCCCGTTCATGCTCTGTCTCTCTCTCTCTCTCAAAAATAAATAAACATTAAAAAAAAAAAAGACAAATACTGTACGATCCCACTTGCATGAGGTATCTAGAGTAGTCAAATCTGTAGAGACAGAAAGTAGAAGGGCTGGTTGTCAGGGACTGGGGAGAGGGGGCAATGGGGGGTTGTTTAATGGAGATAGAATTCGGTTTTATGAAGTATACCCAATTTCCAGAACTCTTCAACAACATAAATGTACTTAGTACTACTAAACTGTACCCTTAAAAATGGTAAATTTCATGTGTATTTTACCATAGTTTTAAAAAGAGAGAGATGTGGATGGGGCTTGTTCTGATAATAGGAGGGTTAGCTTGGCCTAGCTACGAGAGGGCAGCCAGACTGCACAGGCTGGTTTCCTCACACCAGAAAACAGTGTGCTGCCTGCCTGCGACTTGAATCCAATGGAAGCTTTCAAAGAAGGAAGGTCACCTGCCTTTCTGTAGAGGTCTGGAAGCCCACACACTGAGAGTTGCCAGCTTTGCCCTTCACACCAGTATACGCTCAGCCACTGTTACTCCAAATGCTGTGAGAGGCAGCTTGGCTCAGGGGCTTAGCATCTGCCCTTGAGACTTAGCTATGTCCTTCTCTCAAGAGATTTGAGGAAAACACCCGTTTATTTGTTACTAGAAGAGTGATTTTAATTACACCACTTCCTGATTTTGCTAGCTTGAGGTGAAGAGGAGAGTCATGAGGGTCTCTTCCATGGACTATTACCTTCACCTCCAACCCCACGCTTGTTGGTAGCAGAGCTATGGCTCACCAACTAAGACATGGCTTCAGCCCTCTACTTTATGGATGGGATCTGAGTGCTGAGATGCTGTGAGCTCCCGGGCAGCGGCCCCTGGCCTGCTGGGGTGCTCTGTCAGCACTCTAGGTGGGTGGTGCATGCCTCCATTTTGTTTGCTTTGCTTGTCTTTGTGCTGCTGACACACATTTATAGTCTGATTCACCTGACGTTTACAATTCCTTCTACTGAGAATTTAAGGGGTGCAAAGGGGCTCCACAGATATATAAACATCATAGTGTTATATGAATGTGTTGGTTCCTCTCCATCTGGCCCTTTAGATCCACTCTCTGCCCTTCTCTGCTGACCTCTGAAAATGACATGTCCAGGGCTCCCCTTTCTCTCTGGCTTCCAATTGGGTTCAGCCCCTGGGAGACCCTGGCAGGGGAGAGCAGGCATTCACGGTAGGTACTCCCTCTGCTCCCTCCCTGCTGGCCTATGACTGCATTCCTCTGGTGAGGCCACAGCTTCTGTGGGTATAGAGTGGGGTGACGTCTCATGGCTTTGGCTTTCCCAGGGTTCCAGCAGTAGCTTCCCCCTGACAAATGACAAAATGAAAATGATTTAGTAGTAATGAGTTTGGTGTCCTTTATTCAAGGGAAAACAATCCATGGGTTGGGGGAGTACAGTGCCTCACAAACAGTGGAACACTCTTCCAAAGGAGTCTGGGCCAGGGTGAGTTTTATACAGTATTAGAAGTGGCAGCATGGAAGCTGGGCAGGATTGGCTGGGGCTGCATATCTGACCTTATTGAGAAAGATCAAGGAACAAGGAAATAAGCATAGAGCCCAGAGTTGGCTTAGAGTTTGGGGACTGGCTGCCTGGGTATACTGGGTTCCTGGTTAAGTGGAACATTTATGGCAACAGAAAAGTTCTGTTTGCTGACATAGCACCCTGGGAAGAAGCAGTTTCATCTTGGGTCTAGAAAAACTTGAACACTCCTTTTGCCCTTTAGGCTTTGGGGTGTAACAGCTTACTATTGGTGCTAGGCCCTGGGTGTTTCATGGTCTTTTGCTGGCTCTTTAATTCTTGCCAACCCCTCTATAAATAGCTCTATTACTAAGCCCTTCAATTACTCCTTTGAGTACCATCTGAATCCTGCTGAGACACTGACTGATATATGGTGAGTACCAGGAGAAAAAAATATTATCACACGGAGCCAAGGAGCTGGGAAAGGATAGGTAATATAAAAAAAAATACAAATCAAAAGTTGATGGATATGCTGAGGTTCTCTGATTCACTGACTGGAATTTTTAACATAAAAGTCCCAACAGTTCTACTGTTGATTCTGTGGCTTTTTATTTTTGGTAGTCTTAAAATCTTTCAAGACTTCCACCCTCTGTATATTCTGACCATGATTCCTGTCCACAGATAAGTGTGAATGTTTTGAGGACCAGCTATCAGGGGGGAGCTACAAACTAGCAACCTTGTCCAAAAGGATAATATTAAGAACAATAATAGTGACATTAAGAGAGACAGCTAACATTTATTATTTATCATATGCTGTGAATTGTGCTCAATCTTTTATGTAGCATCTCACTGAATCCCCACAACAGCTCTGTGAAGCAAACACCCTCATTTACAGATGAGAAAACCAAATTTAGAGACATTTGTTTTACATTTTACAGTTAGATTTCAAACACAGGCAGCCTGATACAAGAGCCAGATTGTTACTGACCACATGATTTTCCCCAAACATGGCCCTTATACCCCTGCTGGTGTAGGAGACAATTTGGGGGCAGTGTGTTGAGTGAAGAGTTTGATATGATTAGTTATGTGCTTTTGTTTAGGATTATTTCCTATTTATGACAAGTGATAATGGTTTCCCATTTTCAATACTGAATTAGTTTCCCTTTCCAATGTAAAGGGAAAGACTACATAAATTTAAAGAAAAATATTACAGAATTATGTAGGCTGAGTCTGGATATGACCAAAATGATGACTGAAGCTTGGGGAACACCGTATCACTCCACACTGGCCCTCAGTGAGCTCCAAGTGTCGACACAAAACAAAACTCTGCTAGAAAGTAAAAAATTAAATATCTGTCCATCTGCTCCCAAATGCCTTTTCTGATTAACATACCCATATTTTGCCTATTACCAGAGACTGTTTGAATACACTTTTGCCACAGCTAATGTGTCTGTGCCACCAGTTGGGTCATGTGGAGTTGACAGCGAACGGAATAATGTCAGTATTATACGGCAGTTGTGTTGGTTCATGAGTAACTTCCTAGATGAGGAATGATGTACAAGTGTGAGTATGTTATAATCACGAATAGGACCGGAAAAGTCCTTAGATCCCCTGTTGCATAGACCGGGGTTCTTTGTGCTCTACTTCAATTAAAGTAGGAGCTCCCCAGCCTTGTATTTGCAGCACCCCTGCCCTCTCCAAATCATGGCCACTGCCTTTCTAGGAAATCAAATAGTTTCTCACCAGGATACGGCAAGGTCCCCAAGCCCTCATTAGGGGCATTAAGATACCCTGTAAGACAATGTCAGGCTCTGATTCATGTTTCATACCTACCCCAGAGGTAAGAAACTGCCCACAAAATGTGCCACCATCACTGCCACCGTCACCACCACTGTCACCACCACTAACACCACTTTCCCCTCCTGAAGCTGAAGTCTCTTCCAAGTTCCTCATCTAGTCCTGACTCAGGCAGCAAATAACCAGGCCACATATTAGTGGCTACATAATAGTGGCAGGAAGGAGGGTGTTCAGCATGAGCCCATCTGTGCTGCTGGTCTGAGCCATTATATACCCCATACTGGCCACTGGGCTTTTAAATAGTTCTGTCCCCTGAAGACTTGGTTCTGATGGGGGGGGGGTAGGGTGGGGTGAGGTTTTTGTTTTTGTTTTTGTTTTTTTCTTCCAATTCCAAGTCCTCATTGTCTGACTCAAGAGGAGGCCTTCAGCACAGATTGTTTACTCCTAGGCTGATCCTTGGGGCATAGCCCCTGAGAGCTGAGAGACTGAATGTAGCAACTGACCAGACCATATATAAAAATCTGTAGCAACCTGCCCAGAAAGCCTCATCTACAATAAAGAATGCAGGAAGCCAGCCGGCTCTTCGTCAGACTTCTAGGAAGCCAGATTGCTATCTCCAGTGACAATCCAGGAAGCTGAACAATACCTTCTGTACAATTGGCCCCAGATGACCAGGACTTGATTAATAACTGACAGCTTCCCTAACTTTTGCCCTTGTTTTTAACTTAGAACCAACCACGGAAAGCCAAATACGTACCCCTCACCAGTCATATAGGAAGCTCCACTTCTAGTTAGCCTGCCTACAGCTTCCCCAGACCAACAGCCTCCAATAAGGGCATGCCTGAGGTCTTCACTTCGTTCCAATCTAAAGTCTCCCACCCTCTGTCTGGAGTCTATGCCAAAAGGAGGGTGGTGGTGGCTGACTCCCTTGTTAATATGCAGCTCAGAATAAACAGCATTTGCTTTTCTCATCTGGTTGGGCTTTGTTTATTTCCACAGAGCACAACCCATGCCTCTAGCACCCTGCCTGATGATGAGACTCCAGATCCTAGAGTCTCCTCTGTGGACAAGATTCCCATCATATTCTGGGGAGAAGAGTATGGCCAGCAGAGTGTGTCAGCATTAGCACTTTTCTTCCTTTCTTTTTAAAGTGTATTTATCTTGAGAGAGAGAGACAGAGAGAGACAGACAGAGACAGACAGAGAGAGAGAGAGAGAAGGGGGAGGAGCAGAGAGAGAGGGAGAGCACGAGAATTCCAAGCAGGCTCTGTACTAGTGCAGAGATGTGGGGCTCGAATTCACAAACCATGAGATCATGACCTGAGTTGAAACCAAGAGCCGGACGCTCAACCACCCGAGTCAACCAGGCACCCAGGATGAGCACTTTTCTCGGGAAAACCCAGGCAGGGCTTGGCTGGACTCCCAAGTAACACGTGTGGGTTGCCTTGCTTCTTTTACGAGCCAGTGACCAGGCAAGACTGTAACTGGGGTTTAGCTCTGTTTCTTTATTTCCAGGTTCTACCTACCCCATGAGGGTTGGGGTCTAGCCTTACTCTTGCCAATTCCTACTTCTCAAGGAGTAAAGTCTGTCTTGTGAACGCAAACCCACTAGAATGGCCCTCATCCCCAGTGGCTATATTTCCTGTCTGCCAGCTGTCTGTCTTTAGGGCCAAGTCCAGCTGCTTGGCTTCCCCTTGTCCCACCCTTGCTCTGCTTTCAGGGATCCTCAAAGCCCTTTCTTTCACCCTTTGCCAGCACACACACTACTGCCGCCTGTATCAGATGCAGACTAGCCAGTTCTGTTGTCGCAAGCTGCCCAGCACAATCCTATCTGAATCATTCCAAGTCTCCCTGCGAGGCTTGGCTCTAGCCAAATTTTTGAACAGATTGAGAAGTGACCACATGATGGCACTAGACAGCTGCCAATGCTCTCAGAGAGTTGGCAAACTAGAGTCACTAGGGAGTCCAGATCTGTATTTCTCTGCTTTTGTGAATGTCAGAAAACTGAAAAATGATAATGGTCAACAACCTCCAGAAAAATCTTAATATTATTTTGCCAAGAACTCTTCCTAATCAATGGCCGTTGGTGTTTGACACTCGCCAGACATCAATCAACTATCCTTCCTCTGCACACATCCCCACCGCCCAAGGCCCTCTTCTCTTTGCACCAACACATGCACTTTCCATCCCAAATAGTCTGTCAGTTGCCATGAACCCGAAAATACACACACAGAGATTTAAGAAAGATTAAAATGTCTTAGCTAAGCATGAGTGAAATGATTTATCCTTTTGTTTTGGTCTATCGTTATGCTAAGTAAATAGAAGACTTTTCCCTTTCTATATGCATAGCTGGCCAAATCACATGCACGAATGAAAACTGCCCACATCTAGAAAAATCCCTCAGCTGCTCTGGCTGATTAGTCACTACATATTTACATAGCACAGGCAAAGTTGCCCAGGTAATCATACAAACATTGATATTTTCCTATACCTTCCCTGGCTGATTCAGATTCTTAGGAAATGAAGTCTGTTTTGTGCATGCCTTTAAAAACAGCACTGGTGAGATTTTCTTGGACTTCTTCTTCTTTTTTTTTTTTTTAATGTGATGAATGATAGCCTGATAGTCTCTGAGCTCTGTGTGAAGGACAGCAAAGTGGGGAGAAATACATCTTCAGGATCAAGGTGGTGGGGCGGGGGTGGCCTGAATCCTGGCTCAACTCTTACTTTATTTGTGACCTTGGTCAAATGTTCTCAACTTCTTTGGCTTTTAATATGCTTATCTGTGAACTGAAGTAAAGAGTTTTTGACTTCTAAAGTTGTTTGGGAGATTAAATAAGATAATACAAGTCTGCATAGTAGGGGCTCAATCACTGGTACTCTGTGTAGATGCAATGATCACAGAGCATAACCTATGGTTGAACAACTGAAAGATCAGGAAACTTCCTGATGCTCTTTTGGAGACCCCATGTGGCGATTGGTAGTATGGTCTCTTGAGTCAAACTGTCTGGACTCAAACCCTTGGTTTGCTATTTTTGCAGCAGGTGAATTCAGAGAAGGGAAGATAAGCTTTCCAAGCTTTGGTATCCCAGTTTGTCATGGTGATAACCATATTCCTTTCCTCAACATTAAGCAATGCAGGTGTTAAGGAAAGAATTTTGTCCCCCCTCAAAAAGATGTTGAAGTCCTGATACCAGTAGCCAATGAAGGGGACCTTATTTAGTAATAGGGTCTTTGCAGATGGTCAAGTTAACATGAGGTCATTGGGATGGGCCCTAATCCAATGCAACTAGTGTCCTTAAACAGAGGAAATTTAGACACAGAGACACACACACACATGAGGAGTACAACATATGAAGGTGAAGGCAGAGATCGGGTTGATGCATCTAGAAGCCAAAGATTGCCACCAAAGCACCAGGACCTACGAAACAGATTCTCCCTCACAGGCCTCAACAAGCGACCAAATCTGCAGACACCTTGATCTTAAACTTGTAGCCTCCCGAACTGTGAGACAACACATTTCCGTTAAGCCACCCAGTTTGTGGCACTTTGTTACAGCAGCCCCAAGAAACTAATACATGGATGCACTAACCCAGTGCACCTAGTAAGCATTCGATACATGTTAGATATTATTGCTGTTGCTGTTGGCCAGTAAGGCATCTCACCTTTTTTAAAATCAGTTCCTTTGCAGAGGAATATTCCCAGCTGTTTTCTCCTGCTTGGTTACTAGAACCTACATTTTATTGTGATGCTTAAATACATGCAGAAAGGAATCTATAAGAGCAGATTTCAACCAAGCTGTTGTTTAGATTTTTTAAAAATCTAAACACTTTGAGCAGAGCATCACTAAACAGAAAGCCTGGTGTATAAAGAACAATTTTATGCAAGGTACGGGTGGAACGAAACAACTTGTGTAATTAAATTGCGGGGTGTACTGGCAGGTGTCCTGCCGGTGGCTAGCAGGAGAGAGCTGGCAGTGCCGAGGGAGGGAAGTGGCATCCTGTTTTGCTATTCACAGACCTCCAGGGAGTGGACGTTCATCTCATGAAAAGCACAAGATTCCTAGCAGGGCTCCTTGTGGCTGCTTTATTTTATGCTTGTCCCGTGACAGCAAAAAGGAAGCAGTTTTCTTTCTCATTTCTTGATATAACCTGTCTCGCTGGTGACAATGAGGCAGAACTCTTGACTGATCTGGCCTGTGACTTGATTTTGGATCTTGGCATCCGGACTGACTCTGAAATTACCTACACAACAGAGAAGTTCACACAGCTTCTGACTCCCAGAAGGTGTTCAATAATACATATGTGCATTCAATAATACTAAATGAGTGGCAAAAAGAAATATGTATTTTACTCATACTTGATTCTGGGCCTTAAAGATGAGGACAGTTGCACAGGAAAATAAAAGCTTGAGGTAGGAAGTGTTGGTGGTCTTCCTTTCTGGAGAAATTAAAATTACAAGCAGTCCCTTCCTCTCATACATGCTGTGTACAAACAATCCCTAGAAATGAACTGTCTGGAGTATTTTATTTCTTAATTAATCCAGTTTTGCTATTTGGTATAAATAGGATGATGTTCAGGCTGAATGAAAGAACAGGAAAGTTTAGGGGATACAATCCAAGGAGGAGTTTCAACTCCCTCCACATCTGCTGCTCTATTTTGCTTTAAATTAGATTTTAAAATTAATTTAATTTTTCATTTCAAGTGGCTCAGCTTTCTCTCAGCCCCTTCTCTCTCTCTTTTTTTTTTTGTAGCAGCTGGTTCTCCTGTCTGTGTCCCTGCGACTTCCTTTGGAGACAAAACACTGTTTTCTACATGATCTGAGGATTCTTTTCTCAATATATGTATATATATGTATATATATATTTATATTTATATATGTGTGTACATATTACATTGATATATGTGTATATATATGTATATATATTCCACTATATATATATTTCCCATTATTTATAATTATAATATATATATTTATGACCTAGGCAGATAGGTAATGTTTTAGTAAGAAGAGTATGACATCAGTTGACAGGACTACACTTATCGGTTTATGAAAACAATAACTCTCCTCCACTGATGTTAGAAATTCTACCCTGTGATCCACCTCTTTCTGAAAGCACCACCCTCTTTCCATATGTAAACACTCAAGGTACATAGTACACAGCCCGGTACCTCTTCATGTCAGTTCCTCATCTGGAAAACTGAGACATACCACAGGGCTATTGCACAAGGCTATTGCTGGGAATCAATTTTTCATTTATTTATTAACAGCTTCCCGCCAGGCAAGATTTTTATCTGCTAACTGCAGATACAAATAATGGTAAAATAAAATTAGGGAATCAGGAACACGAATATTATACACAATAACAGAAAGTAAAGACTAAGTCAGGAAAAACATGTGCAGGTATTGGGGGTGGGGTGGACAAATAGTTTCTGTAATTAAGCTTTGAATATGATTCTGAGATCCTTGAGAGGTCAAAGGCCAAAGGTCAGTTACATGGTTTTCACCATCAGAGAAAAGAGTAAGTCCTGTAAGACATGATGTGTGGAACTTGAATGCCCTTAGTCCCACCAGATGTGGGCACAGTGAATGACTTTTCCATTAATAATATACTTTCCTCTAACTTCTGGCCCCACTTGTCAGTCTTGGCACCTTATCTTTCACTTACTGCTCTTCACTGCTCTATATCTTTATATTTCCTTTAGTCAGCCTCACAAACAGTAACAATGGCAACCACCAGACAAGAACGATTGCCTGTGGACGTCTGTTTGTGCAGACAGTCACCCATCTCCTGCTAATTAGATGAAATGAGATTTGGGATCCCATTTAGGCTCTCCTGTGGAAAGTGTAGGATTGCGTCCATGTGTCACTAATAAGAAACCATTTAAAAGGTGGAAATGTGGCCCCTTCCCCAGCTTTGCCTTGGCTCTAGGCTTTTTTTGCCATTGTGAAACCAAGGTTTCCTTAGTGTTCTTAACAAATAAAGGTGGCTGTCTTAGTCCACTTAGGCTGCTTAGCAGAATACCATAGATTGGGTGGCTTATAAATGACAAACATTTATTTCTTATTTACTTCTCTGCTGGTAGATCTGATATCTGGTGAGAACCCACTTCCTGGTTCATAGATAGCCATCTTGCTGTGTACCTCACATGGCAGAAGGAATGAGAGCACTTTCTAAAGTCTCTTATAAAGGCACTAATCCCATTCATGAAGTCTCTACCCTCAGGACCTAAGCACCTTCCAAAGGCCCCAACTCTGAATACCATCACATAAATTTCAACACATGAATCTGAGGGCACACTCAGTCTATAGCAATGGCAGATTCCTCTCCTGCGCAGTGGGGTGGGTATGGACATGGGGAGTTCAGATCTTTTTTGTTAAAATTGGACTCCTTTTTAAGTTGCCTATTTTGAACACAGCTAAAGTTCCTTGAGTAGGAAGGATAATGCAAAGTTAGGGAGCTAAGAAACCATGAGTTTACCTGCATTTGGGCTGAGGAATAGACTGCTGACCAATAGCCTGCTATGGTTTCTTCCCTCCTTCCTTTGCAGACCTCCTCAAACTGCACCCCACAGATCCTCAGCAGAGTATTAACCCTTGTGCTAAGCATCATCATCTTTTATTAATTTGTCTGTCTCTCTTTCTGGGTTCTACAGTTGCTTGAGGGAAGGGATTTTTGTCTTTTATCTCAGTATCACCAATTCCTAGCAGATTCTTAGTTCCAAAAGGGCAGAAAATCCATTTTGTTATTTTCTGTACCTCATGCTCAGTCTCTAATAAGTATTTGTTACAGGAATAAATAAATTAGCCAGCAGATTGTAGGCACTGAGTAAGTATTTGTTCAATTAATGAATTGTACGTGGAAATTAAATCTTTTATGCAATTGGGGAGTTAACTATCTTGAGAAACATTTAATATGTACAGTGTAAAGTGATTATCTTATCACTTAAAATCTCTAGTTCTGCCTTTAGGCTTTTCTGATTATACAAGTTATGCATGTGCCTTGAAGAAAATCCAGAAAACAGCAGAAAATAAAAATGAAATTATGAACTGTTAATATTACCCCACTCATACTTCACATGCAACTTTTTATGTGCTTTTTACTTGATCATGAATATTTTTCAACATCATTAAATCTTTTTGGTTAACATCTTTTTTAATGGCATTGCAATATTCTGACTTATTGATGTGGCCTAATTAATTAATTCTAATGTAGGCTGATTTTGAGTTTTCACTGTTATAAATAATATTGCAGTGAAAACTGAATATAAATTTCTGACTATGTTTCTGTGTACTTAGAATAGATTACTAAAAATCTTCTTTTTCTCCCAAGTTGTCCAGGGCAGTGTACTGGTACATTCTGCTTTCCATTAGTGACCCTGGGTAAAGGTAAACACAGTTACCAGGTATTAGCTTACCAATTGTCCCTTTTTCACGATAGTGACCCAATAATTTCTACCATTCTAGCCTTGTGATCTCAGGTATTGCACTGTTATTTCAGCCAACCTTGCGATGCCTGCCCCCTCTCCAGGACGGTCTGGGTGCTCTGGACATTTCTTTGACATCCAAAGAAGGGTTTTGAGAAGGGAGATTGATGGGGTCCATTTAGGAGTATGCTCTTTAGGTGGAAAGAATAAAAGGTAAGTGCATTTTTATGATAGCTTTCAGTCATCCTGAACACCTATCGACCTAACCAACCCCCTGAGTTTATGCCCCTTGTAACCCTCTGAAGAGTATTCTGAACTCACACAAACTCAAGGACATGCTGAGTCTATAAACACAGCATGTGGCAGTACGTCATCCTTTCCTCTTTCTGCCTAAAATATCTCATTAGAGGAGGAGATGGGTGTACTTTAGCCCAGCACACTACCTAATGAATGCCAGCTTCTATAGCAGGAGGAATAGCTTATCTTGACTGTCCAGAGGCAGTTCTTTTTGTGGCCAGGACCTAAGTAGCTATAGTAGATTTTAAAATGGGCTGAATAGAAATTGTGAGGCTAAAGACACAGACCTGGTCCTGGTTATGAGCTCTGCACTAGGAAGGCTCCTGTGTAAATCCTTGTGCTGCTGCCCTATGATCTCCACCTGCACTGGGATACAGGCTGAGTGGTCTGCATAATAAACCAGAGCTAATGGCTCGGGATGGCACTCAGCATGGTCACATGGCTCAGAAGAGGGTCGAGAGGGACAGAATGCCAAGGGCCCACTTCTGTTTTTAGAAATTTTATGGGTTACAGTTCTCTGAGAGGTCGGCTGGTCCAGAAGAAAGAAAATCTTTAGGAAGTCAGCGTAATTGAAGTCATGTGTTGGGAAGCTGCATATCCCAGGTATGAATTGAGCACAGAGCCAAAGACAGGGTAAGAATGTTGGCAGACGGAGGGTGTAGGTCACCATTAATATGCCCAAGTTCATAGCCAACCAGTAGTTCATTCTGCTACTCTGAGACTTTTTGTTTGGAAGCAAACAACTCCCCTCCCACTTTTTCTGGAAGTCAGTGACAGGCAGGATTAAAGTAGACATGTATTAATTAATAGCATGAACTCTAAATAAATGATACACACACTTAACTGTAGCCCAAACACTGCGGTTTAAAAGAATATCACATGGCCAACAACCCTTGCCAATATATTTTTACAAGGCTGTTAAATACTGCCAACACTTTGCAATGTTGAGCCAAATTGCCCTGGAATATTGTGGTACAGGCACAACACCATGTTTTTGTGAAAGACTGGAGATGCCAGGGGAACAATCCATATAGTTCATGAACGTGTCAGCAAGAGCCAGAATACATCGGTGGGAGCCAGCCTCTTAGTGCTGAGGGTTTCTCCTCTGTACCTCTGATGGCTGTGGGCATAGAGTTCGGCTGAGTGGGACATCGCATTTGGAGGCAGGAAAGCCCAGACCTGGGTCTGTCTTTCAAAACCCCAAGAATATTTCTCCTAACTAGAGCTGGGAACTTCTCCCAGCCTAACCTTTGCCTGAGTGCATGCTGCCCTGTAAAGTGCCAGTGATCTTTTCCAAGAGCCAATCTCAACACTGGCTGGAGCTCAGCTTTCAGGAGCCCGGAGCAGGTCTCCTTGAGATCATCAACCTTAAAACAGGCCCAGCATCCACCAGACGCTTCCTGCATCTGTGCCAGGCCAGGCTGCTACCTGCCTTAATTAATAGCTGTGCCCCCTGTCCCCTTCCGGAGCAGCACTGCTTCCCAGCCCTCCCAGTGTGGCTTCCTTCCTGCCTCACTGAGGCTCCTCTTAGTTCCCTGACATTTAGCCAAATTTCACGATTAGGCAGCTGTGGTTCAGGCTGCACTTCAGTACTAGGAGAGGCAGAGGCCCTGGAGTTTGGCTAAGGTTTGACTGGTAACCAAACCAGATTAGAGCTGAGAGGCTGCCATGTGGGCAGGCGGGTTACTCACATCTGGCTTTTTCCTGAGGTTCTCCACACAGCTGGCTCTTGCCTCATGTAGCACACCTTCTCCCACAGTGCAACCGGAAAGGTGTATGTGCTGCTGAGCGAAGGCATTGAGAGTTACTGGGGAGCAGCAGCGATGCAGACCATCAACATAAGCATGTGCACTTGCCACGGAGCGTGGGCAAGTGTGCCATAACTGTTGACTGAATGAAGAGACCAAAGATTTCTGCCACAGGAAACACTGTGAGAGATGGAAAGAGGAACTGTTTTTTATACTAGAAAATGTAGATAACTAGTCCTTTTCCAGGCAGCCACCACGCTCCCCAGCCCAACCTCCACCCTCTGAAGGAAGGATGATCCAGAATATGTAAGGCTACATTTGCCTTTTCCTTTCCCCCCTTGCTGTTTTTCTGCTATTAAGACTAAGTTACGATGACTGAGTAGGGAAGGAAGAGGACTTGACCTATGGGAAGTCCTTGCCAGATGGAAAAAGGAGAGGTGACTGCTCCTTCCTTCATAGGTGGATATAAAAGTGGGAGGGGGCATGAAGTGGAAGGTCAGGGGTCAGCTGTGAATGTCCTGGTGACCATCTGCTGTGGCTAGGTGAGGTGTCGGCAACAGGCGGAGGGGTAGATTCTGTTACACCGGCATGGACCCTGAAGCCCCTTCTCACTGTCCCCCTCTCCTCATCCACCCCAGCTCTCTGTCATGAAATGTTTTCCCGGCCACTGTGGTTGGAACCTGGAAATGCAAAATAAAAGAACAAAAATGGACGATGCCAAAACAGTGCAGTCTGCGCTTGCCATCTGCGAGTTTTCAGAGTGATTTTGCTTCCAACCTCCTCTCCAGAGGCGGCTGACATTATTTTCATATGCAGAGCTTTCCATATCCTGGCAGCCTTCTTTGGCTGCCAGAAATAGAGGATCAGGGTCGAGAAGCTTCCCCAGAGATCCGATCCATTCAAGAAGAACATCCTCTGTGGCTGCCCACTCCCTGGGACCTGAGCAGCACTTGCTCCTGGTGATGAATCGAGTGTGTGAATTGCGTCTGGAGGAGCCTCAGGCCTGGTGTGAAGCTGAGAGGGGCCGTGCAGCTGTGCTTCCGTCATCAACATCAGCCCAACACGGGAAACCTTCAGTGACCCTGTATTTCTTCCTGGAGAATTTGAAAGTTTTCCCCTTGCTTTCAACACCCTCCTTAGTCTGGCCCCACCCTGCTTATGCAACTTGTTTTTCACTTGCTTTTCAACATCCCCTCTTGAGTCTGGTTGCCTCGCTGGCCTTATTCTTAAATTTCTCATCTTCCAGGTCGCTTGGCTCTCTTCTCTAATCACTGGTGGTGCTTATCACACATTAATTCTCTCTTTCTCTCTCTCTCTCAAAGCTTCCCCTGGTCTCTCATGCCAATTTTGTCTCCCCCAACTCATCTAAAAATGCACTGAGGTCAGAGTCACTGCCTAATTCTTCCCGGAAGCCCTCTCGGTAAATACAGGCAAGGGTGGCACTTCCCTGGGGTTCAGGAATTGGGTCTCCTCCCTGGGACCCAACACTTTTAGCTGTGACGTGCTGTGGAACAGGCAGGGACCAGGCAGCTAGGTCCTGGAAGTGCAGGAGGAATGGGGAGCTGCTGGGTGACAACCTGGATGAATAATTCCTGGAACTCATTTACATGCAAGTGGAATAGGTCCTGGGTTGGCCACTTGGGCTCCTGCCCCTTCTTGTCATTACTCACCTTCTCTTTTCCCTCTAGGCTGTAGGGGAGGGCTGGAGAGAAACCATTATGTATGGTCTGTGGGGAAGGAATCCACACCACCTCAGTGTGCTGGGCTCCTCCCTGCTTGGGGAGGTCTCTGTGAAGGAAAGAGATCCTGCTTTTGGAAATCTGGCTGCAGCAGATGTCCATCTAAGCCTCTGCATCTCTGAAGTAGGAAGGGAAGACTTCTCCCTTTTTTTTTTTTTTTTAATTTTTTTTTCAACCTTTATTTATTTTTGGGAAAGAGAGAGACAGAGCATGAACGGGGGAGGGGCAGAGAGAGAGGGAGACACAGAATCGGAAACAGGCTCCAGGCTCTGAGCCATCAGCCCAGAGCCTGACGCGGGGCTCGAACTCACGGACTGCGAGATCGTGACCTGGCTGAAGTCGGACGCTTAACCGACTGCGCCACCCAAGCGCCCCAAGACTTCTCCCTTTTGATGTCAGCATTTGACTTCGTCTCACTGGGCATAAAAGAGGTGAGAGAAGCCCCAGCCAGGGCAGTTGCAACTAGCTTCTCCTACCACCAAGGAATCCCAGAAAGGGGCAGCAATCCAGATTCCTTGGTGCTAAGCATTCCTCTCCAGGGAAGGCCCCTTCCTGCTCTCTGTCCCTTCTCCAGTGTGCCCCCTTCCTGTCCAAGAACCTGCTGGTCCACACGCACTTCACTCCTCACAGAAGTAAGTGTGGAGCTCTTAGTTATACCCAGTGGCATACAACCAGGGGGCTCACATGATACTGTACATCTGGATAAAACCCCACCACCCAGTTTAGAGCTTGGTCAAGCATGGGTGTGAGAACAGGGAGGGGATACAGGGAGGGAAAGGGAAACCCCTTGGGAGCAAGATTTCACCCTTGACCTTGGGTCTCTAGGGTGGTCCACTGTCCACCTGCTGCCAGGGGACTGTGGTGGCTGCAAGCTTGGACTGCTCGTTGAGGGTAGTGAGAAGGTTCAAATTTGTTAGAAAAACCCCCCTTCGAATATTTTAAAATACTTGCCCTCTGCTACAGGGCATAGCTCCTGTTTTCCAGACCTAAGTTTGGGCTCATTTGTACAAGCTGTGCCATCGGAGGTGGAAGAGGTGGAAAGGAGAACTTCTGACGTTTGTGGAGGCTCACTTTGTACTACATGGAACTTTATGCTTATTACCACATCCTCACCAGACCTCACAAAAAGCCTTGTGATATACATTGTGCCCACCAGGAAAGGAGGGCTGAGAAGAGGGACATGCCCCTGACAGTGGTATCAATGCCCTCCCCCCCCTTTTTTTCTCACTCATGCCCTCAAAGCACTTCATTCCTGTTCCTTCTCCTTGTCATTCCTTGACCTTCCATGCCCGATCCCCTTGTCCCATTGTGTAAGTCCTTTGTTCTACCCAGCCGTTCTGTCTGGAGCACTCTTCCCCTGGATAACCCAAATAGCTCCTTGGCTAATTATTCATACCCTTCATGCCTTTGTTCCAGTCTCTTGTTCTCAATGAAGTCCACCCTGACCACTTCATCTTCATTCTGCAACATGTGCAGCGGGTACTATCCCCACACTCCTGATTGTCTTACCCTATTCTTTTAAATTTTCCTATAGTTCTCATCTCCTATTGTTTTTAGGGTTTCCTTATTTATGAAGTTTATTGTCTTCTGCTGAAATGTAAGCTGCTCAGGAACAAGAAGCTTTGTCTGTTCGATGTCTCCAAAGCACCTGGAATAATGACTGGCATATGGTAGGCTCTCAATCAACAGCTGAGCTCACTCAATCAATCTAGCAAGAGGAGAGCTGGATTCGAGCTCCCAAGCTAACCTCAGAAACCATGGTCTGTTCTGGTGGAGAGCACGTTATTGGCCATTCAAGAGATGCCTGTTAATTAGATTTTTCCATCAGACTGCTCCCTCATGCAGGGATACCAAACATATCCATGAGCACAGTGCTTTGCTTTGTTTTTCCTGAGGAACAGGTTTGCTGGCATCCTGCATGTCCTGATGAGATGGCATGCTTCTGGTCACAGCGCATCAAGCTCTCTCCTCCTTGGCAGTGTCCTGAATGGGCTTTCTGGAGACAACACAAGCTGTTGGGCCCATGCTGAGTGCTCAAGAAACATGCCTGAGATCCCTCCAAGTCAGACACCTGTCAAATCCAGAATTGGCTCCTGGCCTTGCTGGAAGGATTTGCTCTCTAGGAAATGATGGAGGGAAACAGCTGGGGCTTATGAGGCATGAGCTGGAGGTGTCAGGGCAGGACAGAGCCTGAGAGGGCATGAGAAAGAGCCAGGGGAGCAGGGGTACCAGGCACTGTCTGGGTGGCTGTTCTCTGGGCAGAAATGCAGCTGAGCCCCTGAGGGTTGGTTTGCTGTGATGGTTTTCTCTTTTTTGCTTTTAATTGGTGTCTAGAATGGAGGTGTTTTACTGTGAAGAAACTGTAATGTGAAGGGAGAACTGGGCCAACGCTTCATCAGTTTCCTCAGAACAGATCTTCCCTGAACTCCCATTCACCTGATCCTTTGCTATTGTTATGCTGGTGGTTTTGGTTTCCGTTTTGTTTTTCTTGTTTTTGTTCCTGTTATTATTATGTTGGCATTAAGGACAATTTTCATCATAATCTCAATAGCTTGGTAATAGAAATTTAGGCATTGTATGGATTCTGAGTGAAAGGAAACGTTTATATTTATTCTCATATTTAGCGGCTCAGTGTTAGTGTTTCTAGGATAGCTCGGGAATTAATGTTTTAATGAATACCCCTACTGCTCAGGAATACCATTCTGGAACATATTAATCCAGTCAGAGAGCAGCCAGTTAGGCTGGTATTTGGTCAACAACAAGCATTTCTTTCCCACAAAAGAGAGTAATGGGATTAATTTAGCATTTCCTAGCTTGTAGCATCCATTTAAACATAAATCTCTATATAGAGATCGATTGCACATATAACCATAAAATGGAGTATTTGGGGAAATAATATGATGAGGAAAATTGGAACACAATCACAAATCAGGCCTTGGCTTATGACATACAGGAAACCAATGCATGTTCTCGGGAACAGCACTTAGAAAATGGACTTAATGAAAATAAATCACTTCTATATAATTTCCCATTGCAAGAAGTTGACATCTGTAGATATCTCAGTATTTGGAATGGCCATGGCATTGTTGTAATTAATTCCAGATGATCCTGGCTGATTCAGTTTTGCTCCCACTTGATACACATTTTCTCCTTATGAAAAAATTTGTAACAGACTCTTTTCAAAGTATGTCTCAGGATTCAGATGGTCTCTTTTTGACAACCTAACAAATGAATACAACACATCTTTTAAACAGCACCTTGGTGACTTGAGAGACTATACTTGCCTTCCCAAAGTGTATAGTTTATCAGGATGCACTTGCCCCTGGCTGAGCTTACCTGGTCTAGCAGAAAATACATAGGGTGTCACACACAGTAGCAACTTCCTTTTTCACCTGTGCATCTCTTCCTTGGTATTATCATAAAAGCTCCCAAATGGAAAAAAAGGGGCTCACATTCTTCATCATACATTAACTGGGATCATGGAATAAAAATGAGCAATTTTAGCAAAATTCTCCGGATACAAATAGTGCAAGGAACTTACATTTGGGGAGCTCCTGGGTTAACTCGACCACCTATATTTACTTGGTGACTGTAGCATCTGTTTATAAGAGTGCTTTCCAATATTTTTCATCTTCTTTCCCCTTTGAGAGTCTGATTAAAATTTTAGATCCTCATTCCTGAAAAATGCACACACACTCACAGGCCCCATCCATGGATCCCTACATCAACAACTGCTCACCTGACACCATACCAGGAATTTCTTGTGTTTATGTTACTTGTTGTGCACTTTCGAAATGTGCCAAAATGCATTGTTTACAGTGAAACATGTATACATACTACAGACATATATGAATGACATTTTCTCCATTAGAATGGTGAAATGAAATAATGTATGTGATGATATGCCATAAAAAGCCAAATATGAGAATGTTGATAATATTATTTGCACTGGGCATTTAAAAATTCAGCACTAAAACTGTTGGTTGACATTACAAATAATTTATTTTGTTTGAACTGCTCTAAAATACGACCTTTTCATTCTCATAATCCAAATGTCTCTTTATTCTTATTTCCTTTTAGTGATTCATTAAAAAAAAAAAAAACCCACAGCATGCCTACCCTCCACCATTTATGGGATGGGTACATTTGGGTATATACCATATGGAAGGCCATTTGTGTTCTATAAAATGACCACTCCTCTGCAGTACTCTGATGGGCTGGTAACTTACTGTAAGTCCAACAAAGGTCTTGCCAAAAGCAATTAAGTCCTGACATGAATTAATACTTTTATTAATTAACCTAATTACTTGTTTGTTTAGCTGATTTCTTGTTATGAAATGATTATAGACCATTACTGTTTATTAATATACCACATTAGATTTTACATTTCCTGTACCATAAACTGGAAATAAAACCAGTCAACACTTTGCTAGGATTGATTATAAAGGATGTCTGTTGCAATCACCCTCTCATTCAGCCTTTGGAAGCAGATAACCACTCAGGAACAATTTATGAGATTGCTAATTCTTTTTTTCCCCCCGTGCCTTTGGCGGTAATATACAACTCTGGTATGGAAAGCCCTCAAGAGTGTTGTCTAAATGAAATTCTTAGAGTTGGGCAGAAAATAACTTATGAAAGGAATAACTTTGTTCCAGCATATGGTTTATGGATAGTGAGACTTTTGCTTAACATTTGGGGAGGAGGAGTAGGGAATGGAGAAGCTGGGAATTGGAGACACAGACTGTCTGAGGGAAGAGGAGGGAAAGAAGCATTGTTTATTCCCTATTTCTTAACTCAGTAGAATCACATTTGAACTAATGCATTCATGCAAAATCTTCGATAAAGAAAGACCTTTGAGCATACACACCTTTCAGTATACTGAAAGAATGAATGCCACTCATCCATGTGGATTGAACTCAGAATAAAAAAAGAACAAAAATTATATTCATACTGTTTCAGTACATTCAGGCTGCTATAACAAAGTACCATAAACTGGGTGGCTTATATACATTTATTTCTCAGTTCTGGAGACTGGGAAGTCTGAGACCAGGGTGCCAGAACATTTGGTGTCGTGCGAGGGCCTAATTCCTGGTTCAGAGTATTTTTGCCATGTCCTCATGTAGTAGAAGGGGTGAGGGGGCCCTCTGGGTTCTCTTCAATAAGGGCACCAGTCCCATTCATGAGGGATCCACTCTCATGACCTATCACCTCCCCAATGCTACACCTCCAAATACCATCACACCAAGAATTAGGTTTCAAAATGTGACTCTCAGAGGAATGCATTGAGGCTACAGCACACACTCATTTATTAGATACTTATTATGTATTGTGAGCTAGCATCAAGGATGAATAGGCACCATTATAATATTCTTCTATAAAAAGGAAAACATTACTTACATATTGTCTTTCAGCCAATCAATTTTGGACTTTGAAGTTGTTCCAATTTGCCTCCGAATACTGCAAATTTGTTTCAACCAATCTCCTAAATTGGATAGTTTGGTTGTTTCAACTTTTACAAATAACACAGAGTAGCAACAACTAGCTGAAAATACATAAGCAAAAATAAGAAAAGCTCCAGTCCCAATTCTGGAAAAAAAGAAAATGACAAAAAATTCTTAAATTCAGGACTCACAAAGCATTGCCAAACAACCCCATTCTGCAACCAAATGGTCAAACTTGGCAACGGGGACTGGGGGATTAATTTTTGACCAAATTGTAGTGCAAACTGGACTTATATTTGTCCAATTTGTAAAGTTAAATTGGTTTTGACAGGTTGTTTTGATCTAAATCACTACTAGACAGAGTTAGACTGGCAACAAATACTTCCAATATAATATAATAAGTACACCCATTTAGGTTTGTACAAGGTGCTATCAGAACAAAACGGAGCAAGACAGAGAACGGTTCAGAGGTAACCGTTTGAACTGGGCTTGGAAGAGAAAGCATTGCCATCTAAACCAAGTGAGGAATGAAGAGCAAAATGCTCCAAAATGTCTTTTCTTTGGTAATTTTTTTTTTTTTTAAATCACAGGATTCTAGGCTGGTGAGGACTATTAAACTAATAGAGTCAGTGTCTTAAAAAAAAAAATCTAAGCTCTCTCTCTTGCATGATCATTTAGCTTTCATCATTTTTATGCTCCACAAAGTAGGATATAAAACTAGCCTGATGTATTTGGGTTGGCAGATAAAGGCTTAAAAAAGTGCTATCAGTCATATGAAAATTTGGACTTAAGACCAATTGCGATCTAAAGCAGGGTGGCCAAAGTTTAATCACTGACTTCTTAGACAATCATTTTGATGGCCATGCTTTCTGCAGGTTTTATTCTAAGCCAATCTGCCCTTCTATTCTCTGAGAACAAGTGCTTCATGGACTCACAGATTTCTTCCCCTGAGTCTATTCTTTGATTGAAAGCACTTGTTAATATTTTTTTGAACTTTCATGGATGGGCAGATGTGTCTTCTCAGTAGCAAGTTGACTACTGAGGTATGAAGGATCAAAAGTATGTGCAATATTTTTGCTGTGTAGCTCAGGGAGGGTGCATTGATCATTGCAGTCAAAGCTCTCAAGCTATCAGTTTCTAGCAGCTGGCAGTCTTAGGGCTTGTTTTTTGTTTTTTGTTTTTTTCTATGACGAACCCTCAAGATAAGCAGAGATCCCAAATTGTGAGTCTACTTACAGTCACTTTTGCCAGATATTTACCTGTTTTCTCTCATATCTATTTCCTGAACATCCTCAGCTTGGCTCTGCATTTTAGTGAACTACATTTCCCAGATCCCTTTGCCCTGTTTTCCTGATAGTCTTGACCAATGGAAAGCATTGGTAAAGACTGGAAGGTAGGAGACAGAGAGAAGCAAAGGCGTTTCTTCCATTCATTGTGTTTTTAAGGGTGTCTCTGGCAGTGCTAAATCACCTTCATGATTCTAGCTCCTGTTGTTACGGTTGCTTCCCTCTGTAGTTTTGGTTCCCGCCGGAAAGTCCTCTGTTGTAGATCTAGCTCATGCTTTGACCATTTCTCATCTTTGATGATGTTAATTCCACCTTGTTTCTTTCCATTTCCTGCCGAAGACAGTGGCATCCTGCCATTGCTAATTCCTGAACTGACATCAGAATTCACCATCCCATTTGGCTTCTCAGCGCTCCTATCACGTATGCAACAAATTCCTTGTGTTAAACTTCTTTTTGAGACAGAGTGGTTTCTGTTTCCTGGCTGATACACTACTTGTAATAATCATAAAGATAATGACCATGTAAGAACACTGGAAATCTCACTTTAAACTGATCTCTTGACAATATCACGTCTACTCCTGAGGCCTCTGTCTAGGAATTTTGATGTTTTAACCATCAAAATCACAGGAAAAGGAAGGTCTTCCTGACTCCTTTTGAGGTGTGGGGTACATCAGTAGTTTAACCAAAGGTGTTGGGGCAGTTCCTAATGCGTAGTAGGGAGTCACTCACTAAGTGACTTCTGCCCATTAGAGCAGTGACTGGCACTTGATCTTGGATTTTTCTTATTGTCAAATGGATTTTTCCTTCTGCTTCCAGCTTTTTATAGAAATATCATGGGAAAAAATGTAATGTAGCATATTTGCAGGGTGGGGGAGGGGTACATATGTCTCATTTTTTCCTTTACACCTTTTACTCCAAAATAGAATAAAACATTTATTTTAGAGAGTATCAAGATTCATTTTAAACAGAATATCCTCTACAGTTAATCAATAGATAAAGACTCTGGAGAAGTCTTTGCTCCTGCCTGTACGTGCTGAAACTCCTATTTAAAGATTGAGCTGTGCACAGGAGCCAAGAATGCTTTTTGGTTTGGCAGTCTTTATCTGATCTTTGTGAGAGGTTAAAAGCCCAGATATACAATGTGGAAAATTTGAAACTTCTCCTTAATGCAATCATCATTGTATGAAGGAGACTAAAGGAAAAAAAACAATCTATCCTATACTTTTTTTAAAATGGCAAAATAAGTCCAAGTTCTTATTAAAATTCATTATATTTATTTACCTTTTAATCATGGTTTTGATGTATGGTTTTTATCTAGTGATTAAGAAAATCCTGTATATTGATTTATAATAGTGACAAAAGTCACTTTCAGATTTTCAGGGATCGATTAATCTCTGTAAGATTCTTTGTTTTTCTCCTTCTCTGTTACTTGTTCATTTATATGAACACTAGAAGTGAGACCCCTAGAAGCGAGAGACAAGATAAGGTTAATGAGGTGAAAATTTGAATCAGTTAGTCACCTGTTAGAATGGTTAAAGAAAGACAAGCTTGGGGAAAAGAAGCTGAACTTATTAGAAAAATATAATCATATAATTATTAACAGATTTACTTCAGACCTAGCTAGAATTCTTTGTCCTATTATTGGAGAGGACTACAAAAAGGCTGCAGACACTAGAGAAGGAGCTCTTTATCATTTATATCACAGATAGTGTCCCTTGAGTGTTTCACCAACCTGAGGAAGCCAGTCCCAGATGTGTGGGCATGCTGTTGAGAAGGCTTTATCTATGATGACTGAAATGACAACCCCATACCCCCAAAACAAAATAAACTAAACAAGCCAAACCCTAATGGCGTTGAAACTATGTGTTGGGTCTGTTCATCTTAATGACAGCGAGTATTCCAGAGCAATTAAAATGGAGGAACACAGCTTGGGCTCCTATGGGTTTTCCCTGAGACAATTGATATAATTTGAGCATACTGAAAGATGAGAAACCTGTCCTATTTTCGGTGAGTTTGCTTTTGCAAGTACAGTGATGCAAATTTTCTAATGACAGCTTATAATTAGGTATCTCACAGTTAAGATAAACACTAGATTATCCACTAAAAATAGAATCTACATTCAACTTTGAGTTAGTAGGGCCCAGCAGGAGCTGTGTTCTGTTGGAGGCAAACTTAAGATGAAAATTATGTTTATATATTTTGAACAGAAGTTTGAGACTTTTTATCCATTTCTTAACATTTTTTTTACTCTTTACCAAATGCTCTCTTAGTGTCTCCTATGTGCAGGATGGAAGGGCGCAGTTGGGTTGGAAACAGGTATGTGACAGGTGCCATATTAAGTCCTGCATTTATATTAATGAACAAGCCCTGGAATCTTCCTTTTTAAGTTTTATTTATTTTATTTTTTTGTGCATATTTGCCTTTTTCCTAGTCTTCAGCTCTATGAAAACAGGAAGCAAGTCTAACTTGCTGCTCCCTGGTGATTTCCTAGGACCTAGGACAGTGTCTGGAACATTCTTGGTGCTTATTATTTGTGGGAAGAAAGAAAGAAAGAAAGAAAGAAAGAAAGAAAGAAAGAAAGAAAATAATGACACCATAGTGTGATGCATGTGAATAGAAATGTGGTGAGAGTGTGACAGGCCAGGAGAGGCAAGGGGAACTTTGAGCATTTTCTTAAGCAGAATCTGGAAGCAGAACCACGAGTCCCTTGTTAGAGGCTAACACTCTTATTCTCTTGTGGTGGAAAGTCTTTCCTTCTTCCTTCCTCCCTCTCTCTACTTTTTCTCCTTCCTTCCTTCCCTTCCTTTCTCCTTCCCCTCCCTCTTCTCTTCCTTTTCTTTTAGGTGGGCTGAGCAGACAAATCAATTCTCAATCAAAATAACTATGCACTTTTCTTTGGATGTGATTAGTTTTAAGTTACTATAAGTGATTTTCAAATATATAAGCTGATTTGGGGAGCAATATTGTTCTTTCAGAAGAATTATCTCAGTAATCTTGCCTAATTCATAAAATTGAGTTCGTTGGTTTTCAAAGCTTGTCTGGGATGAAGACAAAACTAACAGTTCAGTTTAAAAGGAGTACTTAAGTTGTAGCCACTGTTTTATTTTCAAGGGATTAGTTGAATACATCAATGACACAACCGATATGGTGTTCTTACCAGTGCAACAATCATGCGGGGTGATCTCTATTTCTTTGTCTTCTCATGTCAGAAAATAAATGCTAAATTCTGACCTTGGAAGATAAGCAATAACATGTGTTTGACACAGCCTGATTGAAGAATGGCATCCAAAAAAAGCCTAGGGTAGCTGGAAACAGCAGGCAAAGTAATAGCAAATGTGTTGTCATAACAAAACAAGCAGGAGGCTTCTCGAGGTAGAGATGATTCTTTCATTGGATGTAAAAGCTGAAAATAGGGGCTGGAACTTATGGATTAAAGGTATCATCCAGCCAGGTATAGAGCCAAGAACTTGTACATATATTAGTTATTTTAATTCTCAGGAAGTAGGTACTGTTACTCCCATTATATAGATGAGGAAACTAAGGTTTTGATGCTTGTTATCTGGGTGGAGAGGACTCTAGTCCATACACAGAAAGGTCCTGCTGTTTCCTGGTCCAGCATTCACGACAGACATCATTCAAGGCATAACTTAATTGCTACACATAGGCTAATTGCTCCTCTCACTTTACAGATGAGGGAACTGAGATGTGAAGACTTTGGTGCTTGTTCCAAATCAAACAGGAAGTTGGTAACAGAGCTAAGTTTAGAATTCAGTTGTCTTGATTCCTAGGGAAGTCAACTTCCCATTGGCCTAACTGCATTTACTTTCTACTATTCCTTCTATACTGTATCATATAAAGAAGAGAGACTAGAGGGACTTAATTTGTTATATGGCAGAACTTAAAATGTATATAATTTGGGGGTTCTGGTTAAGATTACGTAAGACACAAAGTTATCAGTTTGGCAATAGCAAGACAGAAGAGGAATATGAGTGTCAGTAAAATGTACTCAGGGTTATATACTCAGTAAGGTTAAAGTGTGTATTGTGATGAGATTTTGCACCCAGAAGGGAGAGTGTTTTTTTGTCACCAAATAGAGGCTTGGGGTTACAATGAGCCAAAGTCATATCCATGAGATGGGACCAATAACACTGTGCCTACGTTAAGTTGATATGGTGGTCTCCCATCCCGCTTTTAAGCCACGTGCCTCTACTTTGTACAAAAAACTCCAAAGGAGTTGCAAAGTCAGGAACAAAGTTCCCAATGATTCTGTGAAGGAGGATCTTTCACTTGTTTCTCCTGGGAGAGTTAAAAAGCAAAAGAAAACAAAACTCTCAGGTGCCAGTAGTTTTGGAAAATGCGGTCTGAAAGCAGTACATTTATGGCCCTATTTGCAGAATTATGAATTAATGTGTGTTCATAGCCTAAGGCCAAAATACCCCAGTATGTGGAGAAGTTTTTTTTTTTTTTTTTTTTTTTGAAAAAAGCTATATACATTTATTACTGTTTTCCAAGGTTTCGTGGTAATTTGCATTCACTGGAGAATTAAATGGATCTGTGACACAAATTTACATTCATTTATTCAGTAAGTAATGGCATGTTTTAGGGGGTTCAAAGTGATCATCATCATGGTGAGCCAACAAATCTGATGATTAGCATTGCAATGAATGCAAAAACACAAGGCACAGGGGATAGAAAGGAGAAATGAAGGTGCCCTTCAGAGGTTGTTTCCAAGAACATCTTATATATTTACATGGCACAGGGCAAAACTAGGAATTCTGTGTAGTTTGTGCAAGTGATAGTCGTGTTAAAACTCAGCAAGATCCAAAGATAAGATTTGAGAACTGACTTTAGAAGCAGCTATTGGGAAAGAAAGCAAAGGAAACTCACTGAATTAAAAAAAAAAAAAAAAAAAAGCAGTGATTGAAGTTAATACTTTTGAGAGTACCTCAATAAGAATTACATTTGAAAATCCAATGTGAATCTGTTTCCAAAACATTTAGGGGTATGGCTTTTTGCTCAGAAATGCTTTCTGTAAAAGGACAAATCTCTGTTTCCAAAACGATGCAAAATGCGTTTCGAGTTGTGCTTAAATCTCGGAGTAGAAACAAAATATGCTTGTCATGACTTGCTAACTTATTATTTCTTCTGGGAGGGTTGGGACTTATAATTCCCAATTTATACAATTGTATAGCTTACAATTGTGGTTTCCAACTTTAGCATGCTCAGTAAGAACAAAAAGAGCTAGTGGTGGACTTCACCACAATTTTGATCTGCTAAGTTTAGGGAAAGTCTGTAAAATCTGCATTTCAATAGGACTTCCAAGAAACTCTGATATAGGTGAATAGTTATATCTTGAAAAAGAGCCTTAGACCAGTTTTCAAGGGTGAGCTCTGAATTTACACCTTTATTTTGGAGTGGCTGGATGAATACAATATATTGTTTGTTTTTTATTACCATAAATCTTACCGAATCCCTGTGTCTGGAAGCACAGGACAAAAAAACAGTTCCTGTCCTTGGGAAAAATCCCCCAGTTTTCTCATATTTAAAGTAAGAGTTAGACTAAATGCTGTCTAGACTCTTATGTAGTTCTGATCCTTTATATGCATACCTGATGCCTGGCAAATATTTCTTGAAGATTATGACTCATGTGTTGGCCAGTGTGGATAGAATGAGCCAGGAAAAAACAGAAATCAGTCTTTGGGACATTAAATCAATTAAAAAGATTAAATAAGAACCCCACCCCCACCCCCCCCATTTTAGTCCAACTGAGGGATCTGGAACGGCAATTAGATGATATACAAACTCTATGCTCAAATGAGAAAAGATTTATCTAGTTTTCTTAAAATGTTTAGCAACTGTCTATATATAATTATCAGAAATTAGATGTATTGAGTGCCAAGCTGCCATCTCTGTGGATGGTTGATGGTTAGTATAATAAGAATCATGTTTACAATATCCTTTAATAATTCTGTCAGCAATGAGTAGACAGAGCAGGCATTATGTGTGTTACAAATAACTCAGAAGGTTCCCATTTGAGTAGCTATATGTTAAGTGAAAAACCAATTCCTTTGCTTGATGCTGCAGAAATAGTTTTCTTATGAGACAGGGATTATGAGATTAAGTCATAGAAATAGGCTCTTCAAATAATAATACTGAAAAAACTCTATATTAGAAAATCATGACTTACATTTTTCTGCTGTGTATTTTACAGAGGGCCACACATAAGTTTGTAAAAATTTGGTTGGTGGAGAGTTGATTCTAGCCACAAACACATATTTACTCCATATTTCCTTAAAACAACTACAGGTAGCAATAAAAAATGGCCATCTTTATGATGATTTGTTTAAAGCAACATCATGTTATATAATACTGATACCTAATATTAAAAAAGAAATTACTGCTTATTGGGGCACCTGGGTGGCCCAGGTGGTTGAGCGTCTGACTCTTGATTTTGGTTCAGGCCATGATCCTGGGGTCATGGGATTGAGCTGTGCTGAGCCCGGAGCCTGCTTGAGATTCTCTCTCCCCACCCCACCCCTCTCCCCTCTCAAAAATTGCTGCTTGTTAAAAACCATTTGAGGGGCACCTGGGTGGCTCAGTCGGTTAAGCAGCCGACTTCGGCTCAGGTCATGATCTCGCGGTCCGTGAGTTCGAGCCCCATGTCGGGCTCTGTGCTGATGGCTCAGAGCCTAGAGCCTGTTTCAGATTCTGTGTCTCCCTCTCTCTGACCCTCCCCCATTCATGCTCTCTCTCTGTCTCAAAAATAAATAAACGTTAAAAAAAAATTAAAAAAAAAAACACTTGAAAATAGCCATAGCAAAAGTTAGGAATATAAGGCTCATGCATTCATTCAGTCACGACATTCACCATGTGCCACCAAGTGCTATATGCTACTTAAGATGGGCCGCCTGGGGCGGAGGAAAGCCAAACAACGTAACTTTCGGTTCTCATGGCGGTTAAATTTTAAGGGATTAGAGAGACAATAAGCAAATAAGTAAAGAAATATGTAACCCACACCTTGAGAAAAAGCCTTAGACTAGTTTTCAAGTGTGAGCCCTTGAATGCTAAGGAGAAAATAAAATAGAGCAAGGAACAAAGAGTGATGGGGAATTTTATACGAATTTGTCAAGGAAGCTATTCTGATAAGGTGACAACTGAGCAGAGACCTGAGTGAAGTGAGGAATGTGCCAGAAAAACACTGGGGAAAGAGATGGACCTAGGGGTATTTGCTAAGTGAAATACATCAGTCAGAGAAAGGCAAACACCGTAAGATTTCACTTATGTGCAGAATCTAAAAAATAAAACAAATGAACAAACAAAGCAGGAACAGACCTATGAACACAGAGAACTAACTTCTGGTTGCCAGAGGGGAGGGGGGTAAGAGGGATGATTGAAATGGGTGAAGGGGAGTGGGAGCTATAGGCTACCAGTTTTGGAATAAGTCACGGAATGACAGGTACAGCACAGGGAATACAGTCAGTCAGTGGTGTTGTAATAGCGTTGTACGGTGGCAGATGGTAGCTACAGTTGTGGAGAGCATAGCACAATGTGTAGACTTGTCCACTCACTATGTCACACACCTGAAACTAATGTAAGACTGTGTTAACTATACTTCAGTTAACAAAAATTAAAAACAAACAAAAAAAAATTGGGGAAAGATTTCTAGGCAGAGATAACAACAACCAGAATGTCTGATGAGACATTCTAAAAAGTCCAACATGAACTTGAAAAACCTAGGCTTTTTCATAAATATTGGAGGCTCTCCTGTAACTGAAGTTCTCCCTTTTCTACTAAGCTTCTTTGACTGCTCAAACCCTAGTGACCCCCTGCTCCCCTCCTCCCCCGACTTCTACAGAATTTAACTGGCGCCTAAATGCTGTTTTGTTTTGTTTTGGTGGTGGGGTGAATCTCATTTCCTCAACTGGATTGCAAACTTAAGAACAAGGATCGTACTTCATGCTATTTCTTCCACTAACTCCCCATCTCTACTCTATATGCCCGGTGTTGAACATATTTTGGAGTCTTTAAAAAAAAAATTTTTTTTTCAACGTTTATTTATTTTTGGGACAGAGAGAGACAGAGCATGAACGGGGGAGGGGCAGAGAGAGAGGGAGACACAGAATCGGAAACAGGGTCCAGGCTCTGAGCCATCAGCCCAGAGCCCGACGCGGGGCTCGAACTCATGGACCGCGAGATCGTGACCTGGCTGAAGTCGGACGCTCAACCGACTGCGCCACCCAGGCACCCCTGGAGTCTTAATATGATATTTGATTAATCAAAAATGTATATGCAAAATTTTTTGCAATTTTAAGTTTGTAATGAGAAATGTTTCCTTGTCCAGATTCTCTAGGTGTGGTATGGAATCACTATCAGGATTAATAATAATGACTATTATTTCAACTTGCAATTGTACGCACTCACCCCGACATATACAAAAGCTTACTTAAAAGGAGCAAAACAACAAATGAGGAGATATATTAAAAGGCTTTATTCACAATAGAGAAATTTTACAAATATAGTTTTTAAAAATTGTGTGTCAATCTATTATGTTTCCCATAACATTAGAGATTTATATAAAGTTGGATATGGCAGAATAGACTTATGTACAAATTAAAAACAATCAATGAAAAGAATGGGTACTACGTATGAAGGAGTCATGACAAACATCTTCGAGTTCTGTAAATTTCCATACAACTTATATGTGTAATATTAATTGTGCACAGTATACCAAAAACATATGCAGAAACACAAAATTAAGTGCTATTTTAATTATTCACCTTTCAGGATGTGAATACATATGTAAACTTAACTGCACAGTTTTGCTGAAAATGAGAGTGTCTACCTAAAGACTTAAGTTGTTTAAAATAATTAACACAAAGTACAACTTTAAATTACATCACCATAATAATCATCTCTCATCTTGTTTACGTTTTTGGTGTTTTGGGGACTTACGTTAAAAAATCCAAATTTTGGAATTGAAAAACTTTGTTCTTGCCATTGGCAGAGCAAAAGGTAGTACAATCATCTTGCCTATTTATATCAGGATACAAAAGGTACATTATAGTGCAGCGTGTACACATGACCTGATTTTAATATCCTCTCTGCTGCAGAAATGCAGATCACCTTTGTGCTCTTACAAATCAAACTGAAAATCAAAGAAAATAAATTAATTTAAGTTGCTAGTCCTAGGACATTCACGTGAGAATTATCATCTAAATACATATGGCCCAATTTTTGCAATAATCTTTCACACTTTGCTTTGAAGTCCTGGGAAGAAAGGACTCTCAGCTATCTATTCATTTCATAAGGTGAGCTGAAGATATGAGTGGAAGGAATTATTCTGGGTCACAGGAACTCATTAACATGGCAATAATGATGTACTAAAGGATCTTTTTCATTTACTAACTTTATTAATCTATTCTTTGACATAAACCAATGTACAGTACTGAAAAAAGAGCAGGTCACACAGGTGGTCCTTTCAGACAAAGGAAATCTTGAAACACTTTCAAAAGCTGAAACAGCTAAAACAATGGAGTCTACTGAGAGCCAATAAAATAATTAAAAAACAGTATGTTGAACCATACGAAATTGCTGATATAGGATAGTTTTTAAACTACAAGTGCAGCAATTTCATATGGTTCAGCCTAATTCATGAGGTTGCACTGACCTATCTGACCCCTCTAGGTTGAAAATGCAGGTGCTCAGAGTCTCTGTTCCTCAGTAAATGCATCATCATTATTAGCCCTTTCATGGGAAATATGACATGGGGTGCCACCAAATTTATTCTTGGGAAAGCCACTCATATCTCAAAATAATGCTTGTTCTTAAAGAAGAATCATATCATTATTTTGATCTGCGATAGGACTGTGGGGAAATAGGAATGTCCATTCCTATATATTGCTTTTAAGCTGGGATCTCTATGTTGAATTTGACCACACAAAATGTACTATATTCTTATTTGGCCTAAAAGTTTATTAGATTTTCTTCAATTGACCAAGAATAGATAGATACATTAGCAGAGCTTCTTTCAGAGTTAAATTCTGCTTCCGTAAACTGAAATGAAATAACTTACTACATTTGAGAAAGGGTCTTTTTCAAATCTGAAAAATCTGAGCCAAATGTAATGCTTTTTTTTTTTTTTTTGATAACAAGGAAAAAAAAACTTAAAGATGAAATACAAACTAAAAACCATGTGAAATACCCTTTTTTAGAGAGACTCAATTTCTTCATATACTCAGTTAAAAGCAAAAACTAATGCACTAAAAGTTATATTGTTTCCTTTAAAAAAATATAATTCCGTAATAACAGAGCTCTGCAAAACCTGAACGATCAACCCATTGTGTGGTAGGGAATGGGAGAAATTAACCAGGGCATGATCCAGAAATGACACAGGACATTTAAAGTAAAATTTGAGAACGAATTCACAAATTAGGAAACACTAATATAATTAACTAACAAAAATATACCATGGTTCCAATGAAATGAGGTCAACATGAGATGATCCTTTTGGGATGACATTCTAATTTGAATTACAATGTGAGTGAAGTATTTTAGAAGACATTCTATCAAATAATGATAGACCCGCATAAAGAAGCTGTCTGTCACAGTTGTAAGATCTGTCTCTGGTGGATAGACAAACCAGATTAACATAAAATTGAAAAGGAAAAAGCTTTTTTAATATTTAATTTATTATTATGGCTTTTTGCAACATGGCAAAACATTACAGCTTAAAGCAGACATCATCTCCTCATAGAGGAGGAAAAAGTTTTGCAGTCAAATCAAAATTATAATTAAGAGGTCACTGGTATACCATTCTATTCAGTTTAATAAAAATGATACACCTTCATGAACTCCAGATTACTTAAAAAAATGTAAAAACCTATGATCCACTGACTGAATAATAAAGGATAGGATAAGGAATTTAGGTCCATCTATGCTTCTGATAATAAACCTAAAAGACTGCAAAACAATTTCAGAACTTAGGATAATCACAGACCTATTGATAAAAATTCATCATGTGCCTGAATACCAGAAAAGGAATCATTAAGGTATGCAGTGAAGGGAATGGAGCAGAGTAAAATACGAAATGTCTTTTTATTTTTCATTGACTTCAACTTCCTTTTTATTCGTAGAGAGTACAGGGAGAAGATGTGCCTCGGTATTGAAGATCCAGTGTTCCAGTGGAAGTAGATCGTCATCAGAAAATATTAAGTACAAATACCTGGAGGGAGAAACGTGAGCATATGAGACCCGAGAGACTGTGTCAGGCAGGGAAAGCAGAAACACACAGCAAAAACCACATCAATGTCTCCATTCATCTTACGGAGAATCACGGACAACAGTCAAGCACTGCAAAACCCTGAGGCAATGCTGTCACTAATGCGGAACAGAGAAGCTGCTTTGTGTTTGGGTAGTAGTGTGTGAAAACCCACAAAGCAATTCCAAGTCATCAAACTTAGGTGATGACTGGAGACACGCCTGCAATTATTGCCAGGCATGTAAGGACGGCATTCGGAAGCGGTCGTACTTGATATTATTTGAATGTGTCCATGATGAAGACATCGCCAAAGAAGATCTGACCAGGTACCTCTGCCACATACGTTTAGAACACATTTTACTTACTTTAGTGTCTCTGCCAGGAAGAAACTCTGTTGCACATCGTCATAACTCTCATGTCTGAGGTAAACATCTCTTAGGCCTGAATAGCCTCCATTCACTCTGCAGTGATTTTCCAGGGCCTACATTACAAGGAAGAGGGAAAAAGATGGTCACATTTCAATAAATTGCCACCAATTTTTATTGTGAAATTGCCAAATTCAATAAAATAAGGATTCAAGTTGAATGATGCATTGGAAGAGTTTCAGGTGACAATTTAAAAGGCCACAAAATGTAAATGCATATAAAGTATGAAAAGTTAAAGGGCACATGGACAATACATCTCACCTAATTTGAAACACTTCTACATTTAATTTTGAGACAATTTTTAGTGATTTTTGTGAGTTTGGTTCCCGACCACTACAATAAGTGAATATTGCGATTAAGTGAATCAAGTGAATTTCTTCATTTCCCAGTGCATATAAAAGTTATGTTTACCCAAAATCTATAAAGTGTGCAGTAGCATTATGTCTAAAAACAGCGTACGCACCTTAATTAAAAAAATACTCTGTTGCTAAAAAATGCTAAACCTCATCAGAGTGTTCAGTGGGTTGTACTGTTTTTGCTGGTGGAGGGTCTTGCCTTCATGTGGATGGCTGCTGACTGATCAGGCTGGTGGTTGGTGAAGGCTGGGGTGGCCGTGGCAAATGCTTAAAGTAAGACAACAATGAAGACTGCCGCATCACTTGACAGTTTCTTTCGCAAATGATTTCTCTGCAGCACGCAATGCTGTTTGACAGCATTTTACCCATAGTGGAACTTCTTTCAAAATTGGAGTCAGTCCCCTGCCACTGCTCTATCGAACACGTTTATGTCATATTCTAAATCCTTTGTGGTCGTTTCAACAATCTTCACCAGGAGTAGATTCTATCTCAAGAAGCTACTTTCTTTGCACATCCATAAAGAGCAACTCCTCATCTGTTCAAGTTTTATCGTGAAATTTCGCAATTTGCTCACATCTTCAGGCTCCACTTTCAATTCCAGTTCTCTTGATATTTCTATCACAAGTGCAGTTAGTTCTTCCAATGAAGTCTTGAACTCTTCAAAGTCATCCATGAGGGCCGGAACCAACTTCTTTCAAATTCCTATTAATGTTGATATTTTGACCTCTTCCATAAATGACGAATGTTCTTAATGGCATCTAGAATGGTGAATCTTTTCCAGAAGGTTTTCAATTTAGTTTGCCCAGATCCAGAGTGATCACTGTCTATGGCAGCTATGAAATTATGAAATGTATTTCTTAAATGCTTAAAGTCAAAATGTTCCTTGATCCACGACCTGCAGAATGGATGCTGTGTTAGCAGGCATGAAAACATTAATCTCATTGTCTTCCTTTTAGCTCTTGGGCTACCAGGTACACTGTCAATAAGCAGTAATATTTTGATAGGAATCTTTTTTTTTTCTGAGCAGTAGGTCTCAACAATGGGCTTGAAATATTCAGTAGACCATTCTGTAAACAGATGAGCTATTATCCAGGCTTTGTTGTTCCATTTTAGAGCGGCAGAGTAGATTTAGCCTAATTCTTAAGGGCCCTAGGATTTTTGAGATGATAAGTGAGCACTGGCTTCAATTTCAAGTTACCAGTTGCATTAGCCCCTAACAAAAGAGTCAGCCTGTCCTTTGAAGTTTTGAAGCCAGGCTTCTTCTCCTCTCCAGCTATGAAAGTCTTAGTGGGCATCTTCTTTCAATAGAAGGCTGTTTCATCTACATTAAAAATCTGTTGTGTAGTGTAGTCACCTTCATTAATGATCTGGGCTGGATCTGCTGGAGAACTTGCTGCAGTTTCTACATCAGCACCCACTGCCTCACCTTGTCCTTTGATGTTATGGAGATAGCTTCTATCCTTAAATCTCATGAACCAACCTCTGCCAGCTCCCATCTCTTCTTCTGCAGATTCCTCACTCTCTCAGCCTTCACAGAATTGAGGAGAGTTAGGACCTTGCTCTGGATTAGGCTTTGGCTTAAGGGAATGTTGTGGCTGGTTTGATCTTCTATCCAGACCACTAAACTTTCTCCCTATTAGCGTTGCACTGTCTTATCATCCATGTGTTCACTGAAGTAGCACTTTTAATTTCCTTCAAGAACTTTTCCTTTGCACTCACAATGTGGCTGTTTGGCATGAGAAGCCTTCCTCATTAAACCTAATCATTTCTAGCTTTTGATTTAAATTGAAAGATATGTGACTCTTCCTTTCATCCGAACACTTAGAGGCCTTTATAGGGCTATTAATTGGCCTAATTCCAGTATTTCATATCTCAGGAAAGAGGGAGGCCCCAGGAGGGGGAGAGGGTTGGGGGATGGCTAGTTGGTGGAGCAATCAGAACACGTAACATTTATCGATAAAGTTCTGTCTTATAAAGGCGCAGTTTGTAGCATGCCAAAACAGTTACAACAATAACATCAAAGATCACTGATTACACATTCACCATAATAAATGTAACAATGAAAAAGTTGTAAATATTGTGAGAATTACAAAAATGTGACACAGAGACATAAAGCAAGCAGCAAATGTTGTTGGAAAAATGGCACCAATTAGACTTGGTTGACACAGGTAGCCACAAACCTTCAATTTGTAAAAAAACAAAAACAAAACCAAAAACACAATATCCACACAGCACAATAAAGCAATGCACAATAAAATGAGGTACGCTTTTAGTTGTACTTGGTCCCTATGCCTAATTTTCTCTGGCTCTTATAGAAAAAGTTTGCTGACCCCTGATCTAGAGAGACTGTTAATGTCAATTGGGATTATAAACCCAGAAACTTAGAACATATACTGGACCAAAAACAGCTGCTACTACACTCAGAACATCTATTTTATAAAAACTGATTGCGGAGTACTAATTAGTGACATTGGTAACAGATATAAAAGAAGAAAATGCAAGGCAGTGAAAAAATGTGGCTGATATCTACTTCTAAAAAAAGTGGGTTTTTGTTGTTGTTGTTGTTTTTGTTTTTGTTTTGCTCTGGGATGGAAGAAAATAGGATGAGTCCATTTCTTAACTGTCTAGAGAGAAATGATGCTACATTTCTGAAGTTCTCTGACTATAACGAGTATTTGGAAAAGAGATGGGTTGGGCAGTGTGGAAATGAAAATTTAGGTAACAACCTAACACAATTTGCAGGCTACATGAATAAAGAAAATACTTCATGATTTGGTACTTTTTAAAAGCCACTGGGAAAATAAGATCAACTTAAAAAAATGCTTTGATTATATTCTCTGTTGCAGACAAACAAACCAAGCAGGGAAAGCCTGCGGAAAGGAACTTTCAGGTCCTAATATTTTTTTCCTTCCTTCCTTTTTTGACAGAAGTTCTCTTTGATTAAAAAGTCAAATACCAGATACACTGGAGTAGACCAGAGATTATTTGTAAAAAAGAAAAAAAAAACAGGATTTGGAAGAAATGGACAAGCTTGTTATGGAACATAATTAAACCCTACTTCCAAACATTTCCTAAAAAAGATTTTAACAATGAAACTTTTTTCCCCCCTTGAAGTTCTTTGGTGATAAGCTACTGAGAGGACCAGGCATGATCAACTGCCACTCCTCTCTCCCATGGAAATTTCTGTTAAGTTCCCTCTTTCATTATAGGAAAAGAGTCGTTCTGTGGGGTAGACAATGCCCAATCCTTTTTCTTCTTTTCAGTTCACCCCCATTCTTCTTCTCTCTCTGTCCTAATGTGGTGAGCCATAGTGGTCCAGAACACATTCTAAAATCTTAGAAGAGGGGGCTAAATCCCAGCCCTAGACTCCCTGTGACCTCAGATGTTTCTGGACCTAGGCAGTGTCCCTTTGCTCAACATGGGGCTGTCATGGGAATAAAACAAGATGAAGACATGCTTACCATAGTGACAGGGACCTTTCAGAGGCTTTTGGCAAATTAAAGAGAAAAAAAAGGGAACTGCCACAGGCTTTTTTTTTTTTTTTTTTACTTTCAAAAAATGAAAAACCTTCCTGTGAAGTCTAAACTTTGAAACTTTAGGAATATGGAGCCTCCTGGGCACCCATAACAGGCCCTGGTTTCACAGTAACTCAACAGTGGAAGCAGTCATGTATTTATGCTGCACAGTCTGATTAGAACATCATTTTACTACAATCTGTTCTTGGGACTCTCAGACTCTAGGCATAGGGGTCACCTTGATTTTATGTAAATGCTTACATTATTAGTGACCATATGTGGCTGGGATGTGCTAATAGCAGAGAATAGAAAATAGGAAAATGTTTACAGTTACTGGAAGTCTAAACAAAGGATGAAGTACAACCTAGACACCAAGTAACTGTACCTTTTTAGGGGTAAGAAAGGTAAGAGAATAGGGAGCAGCATGAGTTAAAATCCTAAGTCAGAAAGATAAAGAAAAGCATTCTCTTATCTTTAGGTTAAACAGGTTAGATAAACAGCTGATCCGTGGAGATTTCCTAGAGTGGATCCCAGGAAACAATGCTAATAATAAACCTGAATGGTTGAGTTTGGAACCTAGCAAAACAGACATATCAAAGAGTCTGGAAACAGGGTTCCAGCCTGAGAAGGGACAAGAAGGGACTGAGAAGACAATATGGAAAAGGTCAGACTTAGGACACCAGAAAAAAATGTCTGTGTGTAAAAAGAAGAAATATAAAATCCGTATATAAGACTTATCTGCTATGGGACCAGAGGAGACCTCATATAATTTACACATACCTATAATTATAGATGTTGTCAAATCTATATTTAACAACACATATGTGAATGTATATGTATAATTTGTAGTAGACCTTTATCAGAATATTATACCTACTTAATTGGGAGGAATTTAATAAAGTTTTCATGACATTATTGAGAAAAAGCAAAAGAACTATCAGGTAAATGTTATTTCTGCTATGTAGATTCACAAATGCATGAATATCTGGTATTAATGGATTGTTGGTAATTTACGGAGAAGCTTCTAGTGCTGTATGCTGGATTATATAATCTCATATCTTGTTCGACATTATTATTGTGTTTGGCATTACCATTCAGGAATTTGGTTAAGACATGGAAAGCAGGTTTACTGAGTGTATCAGTGAAAGAAGGCTGGAAAGGGAGAATTTCATTAGAAGATAGCAGGGCTGACAAATACTTTACAAATAGTAAGTATGGGTGAAAACAGATATGGAACAAAAGAACCGTCACAACAGTGGCTATGTAGTAGCTAACACCATTTGACCACAATTTCAGTGTAAGCCAGGAATTTTACAATCTACTAAAAGAACAAGGTGGACCATAGGCTGTGGGAAATGATACTCAGAAGAGAGGTTATTGAGTCGCACAGCTCAGCCCTAAGAGACCGCACATGTCATGAGGACGCAAATGGAGGGAAGTGTTGGGTGGGGAAGGAACAGGTGGCAGAACATGCTGTCTTCAGATAAATGAAGAGCTAAAATGTAGAAGAGAGAAGGGAGTTTTCCTCAGGACCCCCGGAACACAAAACACTGTAAATTCTGCTTTCAAAAAGTAACTTTCTAACACTTTCAGACATTTAAAAAATTGGAATGAATTACTTTATTAGTACCATATTCCTTTTGCTACAAAGTCCTTGGATTGATGAGGAATATCCATTTGGCAAAGATGAAGACAAGTCCTTTCTTTGAGTGGAAGGCTAGATAGACTAGGTTATTTTGAAGGTATACTCCTATGTTTCAGTTTGGCTCCCCCTAAAAACAGAGCATGAGACAGGGTTGGATGCAAGAAGTTTTTAGGTGATGAATGGGAAAAGTGAATGGAGCAAGGGAGAATAGCCAGTGAAGTATGTTGACTGGGTTACAGCTGTGGGCCTCAAGGGCTCTGTCCCACTGGAAACCATCTGAGAAACCATGCAGAAGGAGTCTCAGAGTTATTCTTCAAAGAGGGAAGACTGACATAGTTGTCCCTGGAGACTTTAACTCTCCCGCTTCCCAGACCACAGCCTGGGAGGAAGCCCAGAGTCAGAGCAGCTGAGAAACACCAGGGAGCCCACAGCGATACTGCCCACCGCAGCTGCAGCTGAAACAAAGGAGGGCTGGGGGGTGTGACACAAGGGAAAAAAGTACCACCACACCATCTAAGTCTATGATTTGTGCTTTACAAAAGGCAAGTGTCCCAGCACTCCTCTGTCCCCACTACACCTCAAGTTCTAGCAGAAGCACTAGTGGCAAAAAACAAGGGTGGGGTTGGGGGTACACCTGTTTTGTGGCACAGGGAAATGATCTTTATTTTTTTTATTAAAAACATTTTTTTAACGTTTACTTTTGAAAGAGAGAGAGAGAGAGAGGGAGAGAGAGCACGTGCGCGCGTGCAAGTTGGGGAGGGGCAGAGAGAGGAGACACAGAATCCCAAGCAGGCTCCAGGCTCTGAGCTGTCAGCACAGAGCCCAACGCGGGGCTTAAACCCACAAACCGTGAGATCATGACCTGAGCCGAAGCTGGACACTTAACCAACTGAACCACCCAGGAGTCCTGGCACAGGGAAACAATCTGACATCATACGCTATGCTAAAATTTGACAACAGACAAAAATCCTAACATCTGAAACCAATTTATTACCCCACAAACACACACACGCCCCTGAAGAACCAAGCAAACCAAAGCTCTTCGACCACATAATAGTGGTTTACTTATTTCTGTTTTTATATCAGTCCCTGGCCATATGCTTTTCACACTTTGCCATCTCTAAAATTGGCATGTCATAATTCAATTGGTAGTGTTGTATTCTCTTAGTGGTACATAAAATCACACTGTTATCAAATACCCTTATCAATTAGGGTGTTTTACATTTAATGAGATATATCCATTTAAACTGATATTCACAAGGTGACTCTTAGCCTTAATTCTTTTGCTGGAGTGTTGAAAACCAAAATCATTTCCTATCACCAAAGTTTACATGATCCTCCATTTTTATACAGTTTTTCAGAGGTAAAACAACACACATTTAAAGAAACTGGAACTACTACTGGCTAAACATTAACGAGAAAACTTTGCATGGAAAAAAAAAGAAAAAAAGGGACCTAAAGAATCGTTATTACTTAAAATGATTAATGACCAGTGATAAGACATATTCTACATGGAGTGGGTAAAAAGCAATATTCATCAATGGCTTCCTAAGATATTAGTTAACGATTTACACAAAGGCAATATATTCATTTTAGATTTCCTGAGAGAAGTTCTTTTATTTTTTTAAAGTCTGTTTGTTTGTTTGTTATATATAGAGAAAGAGAATGGGAGAGAGGCAGAGAGACAGAGAGAGAATCCCAAGCAGGCACCCTGCTGTCAGCACAGAGCCCAACAGGGGGCTTGATCTCATAAACCGTGAGGTCATGACCTGAGTCAAAATCAAGAGTTAAGCACTTACCTGACTGAGCCACCCAGGTGCCCTGACAGAAGTTATTTCTAATGGTCAGTTTTTAAAGACAGCTAACTTTGTAACAGAGTGTTAAAGAGTAAGTGAGTGTAATTCAAGCTTTGGCTTGCTCTTATTGCCTGGGTGCCCCATCACAACTCCTTCCAGAATAACAGCTCTTAAAATTAGACACCATTTGATGCATGTTCTGGAGGCAACGTCCGTGGGCACCGGCACACAGTGTTCACCAGATTAGTTTAGGAAGATGATATGCCATATTCGGCAGGAGAGACCCAAGGGGTGACAAAGACAATTAAAACAGTGTATTGGACAGATGGAAAGTCTATATAAGCCTGAGATCAGTGAATGAATACTATTGCACAAAGTAGTTCTATAGGTTCTTTCTAAAAGTTAGATCTAAGTAGTTAATTTATTCTGTGAAAGAATTTCAATCTAAAATGGAACTGGAAGGTAGAAAATGGAAAATCTTATGCATGTGCCCTCGGGAAAACAAAACTTGAGGACAGAGAGACTGATTTCCTACATATGCTGGATTTATAGAAAACTGATAATATTGGAATGACAGGGAGTTGGTCAGGGGGTACCTTATATCAACTTTGGGAAGTTTCACTTATGGTTTTCAGAGGAATGAACATGAAATGACACAGGCCTGGCTGGTCTCACAGAAGAGCTCCATTGAGCTGTATTTGTAGGACTGGACTGGTTTTGTCTGCTCAGGGAATTTTCAAAGCTGGTCTCCATTTGTTTTTTACTTGAATAGACTCTAACTGAATTGTTTCTTCTTTACATTCCCTGTCCATAAATACAGCCTACTTCAAACCCTCAACTGACTCACCTGTAGCTTGCTACATTCTGTGTGTCCTAAATTGCAATTCCTCTGCTCTTCTGGAATCAACTTTTTTTTTTAAATATAACTTTGAGTTTGCCTCAATTTACCTCTTTATTTAGGTGGGAACTCTAAGTACAAGCATATATTTTCATTTCAATGCCCAAAGACTAACAACAACAACAACAACAACAACAACAACAAACCACAGAGCGGCTTCTTTAAACAGACAACAGGCAGGGGTGATTTTCCCCAAGTTGTCAACAAGTCCTTGTGGAATTAAATGATCATCATTTCTATGGCTGTGGGAACTTAATTTCATAATATGCCTTTCTACATACTTCCTTCAATCTCACAATTCATATATTAATATCATTGTCACATGAAGCAAAGCCAGGGATATAGGATGACAACTGACAACACTCATTCCTAAGTTGGGAAAAAGTCTGATTAAAGCTTTTAAAACCATAGGAAAGTTGATATACTAGATTGATAGAAATCATTGAACATTTTTCCTGAGACATTTATGAACAAGAAATGTCAGCAGATTAAAATATCACCTCTACCGCTTCCCAGGCCCATTTCCTGTACTTTGGATCATGAGTCAGTCGCCACATGTACATGTAAGTCTCAACAACCTCTGGCCGCAGGATGTAGTATTTTTCATTTTGCCTTGTAGCAATGGCTTCAACACCACCATCGAATCTGAAAGCTTCTGGTCCCAGCTTCATAACTAAAGAGTATGCACGGTGACAAGGGTTATTGCCTCGGACACTGCTTAGTTCTATAACTTAAATGAAACTAGAAAGTACTTTACAACATTCAAGAGATATGCCAAAACAATCATTTTAAGAAATGGTTATACCATAAGAGACTCTTAAGGACCGAGAACAAATTAAGGGTAGGTGGGGGTGGGGGAGAGGGGAAAGTGGGTGATGGGCAGGAGGGAGGGCACTTATTGGGAGAAGCACTAGGTGTTGTATGGAAACCAATTTGACAATAAATTATATTTAAAAAAAAGAAAAATAGAAATGGTTATAAACATCACATAATAAATAATGTTCAAAATAATGTCTCAACTTTGAGAATATAGTCATCTAAGAGTCCTTTTTAGAAAATCTTTCATTTAACCATCATTTACTGAGTGCCCCCCAGGTAAATACAAGGCACTACAACACCCCTTATTAGTTAGCTGGAAAACTAATTCTAAGTCATTATGTCATAAACTATGTTAATCTTTGTGCTTCAAACTCCTATTTCATAAGAAGGGACCCAGACTCTATTTCATAGAGACACTGAGAAGATTAATAATGGTTTATAAAATACTAAATTTCTTTTGCACTTGGGATAGAGAGTCTTACCCAATGTAATTTGCTTAAAGCAGGGTCAATAAATGAGACTGGCTTAACCGTTTACGGCCTCCAATTTTGTTCCTTAGTAAACTAAGAGTAGATATTTTTATGTAGAAAGCAGTACTTCCTAAAGTAAAAAATATAAATTCCTTTAAAATATTAATCATGAGCTTCCTATTTCATGAGGCACAGTGGATATTCTTTTGATGGCAGCAATGTCAATGTTCCTTAGGAATGAAATAAAAGCATGTGGGAATAGATAGAAAATGAAGAGTAACATGTACTCACATGTGCGATTGTAAGATTCATAACAGGTCCGGGCAATTTCAGCCCCGAGTTGAAGGTAGTGTTGGGTCAGGCCTGTGGGAGCATCGTCCGCCCCGAGTGCAAACATGCCTCCAGCAAAGCAGGTCAGGTGGCCCATCTTGTGTTCCAGGAGGCCCCCTTTCCACTCCGCGATGTAAGTCAGTCCCCTACTAGACTTGCGGATCAAGTGAGTCTCAATTGCCTGAAAATAATAATTATTTTCAACATTTTTAAATCTCCTCTCAAATTTATACTAAAAACACTCTCAAGACTAAGAGAGAAAAAGGATATAACCTCACTCACGGTTTGAGTTTGTTATAAATCTGATTCAACCTGAAATTTTATGCTCTTGCTTTCTGTATCTTCTTCTAGTATATTCCTTATTAGTTTGGTTAGTTAGAATTATCACTGTTGGGCCAGTCCAGTTGGTTTTGCCTGAGTCCATGATCAAACACTTTTAGTCCTCATACAACAAAAATGGTCTGCTTCTCAATGATAGGCCACTGGTGTAGACGTAATGCTTAATGCATTTCCATTTTCACAATGAAGAAACAGCACAAAGCACAGGCCCTACTGTGAATGAAGAACAGAGCGTATCTGTATATAAAATCAGGCTGGTGGTATTACCCTTCCTTTTGCTCTCTTAGGCTCAGAGAGTGGCAAAACTGAGTGGGAAAGATGTGCTGTTCTTGAATCAGTTTGCTTGGCCTCAAAATTCCAGCTCTGACATTTACTATCTGTGAATTTGGTGGGTAATTTGCTTACTGTATCCCCAAATCTCAGTATCCTTATCCATAAAAGGAGAATAAGTAGTATTTACTGAGAAAATTCAGCAACATTTAGTTTATGAAGCAGTCAGTACTGTCTCTAGCACTTGATAAAGTTCATTTATCATCCTCATTCACATCTCCATTGTGGTAACATTTGAATTAAATTCCTCCCTAATAATTCTATTAAAAAGCACATTCATTTTGACAAAATCCAGCACCCTTTCTTAATAAAAACCCTTGAGAAAGTCGGGATAGAAGGAACATACTTAAAGATCATCAAAGCCATTTATGAAAAGCCCACAGCTAACATCATCCTCAACGGGGAAAAACTGAGAGCTTTTTCCCTGAGATCAGGAACACGACAGGGATGCCCACTCTCACCGCTGTTGTTTAACATAGTGCTGGAAGTTCTAGCATCAGCAATCAGACAACAAAAGGAAATCAAAGGCATCCAAATTGGCAAAGCTGAAGTCAAGCTTTTGCTTTTTGCAGATGACATGATATTATACATGGAAAATCCGATAGACTCCACCAAAAGTCTGCTAGAACTGATACATGAATTCAGCAAAGTTGCAGGAAACAAAATCAATGTACAGAAATCAGTTGCATTCTTATACACTAACAATGAAGCAACAGAAAGACAAATAAAGAAACTGATCCCATTCACAATTGCACCAAGAAGCATAAAATACCTAGGAATAAATCTAACCAAAGATGTAAAGGATCTGTATGCTGAAAACTATCGAAAGCTTATGAAGGTAATTGAAGAAGATTTAAAGAAATGGAAAGACATTCCCTGCTCATGGATTGGAAGAAAAAATATTGTCAAAATGTCAATACTACCCAAAGCTATCTACACATTCAATGCAATCCTGATCAAAATTGCACCAGCATTCTTCTCGAAGCTAGAACAAGCAATCCTAAAATTCATATGGAACCACAAAAGGCCCCGAATAGCCAAAGTCATTTTGAAGAAGAAGACCAAAGCAGGAGGCATCACAATCCCAGACTTTAGCCTCTACTACAAAGCTGTCATCATCAAGACAGCATGGTATTGGCACAAAAACAGACACATAGACCAATGGAATAGAATAGAAACCCCAGAACTAGACCCACGAACGTATGGCCAACTCATCTTTGACAAAGCAGGAAAGAACATCCAATGGAAAAAAGACAGTCTCTTTAACAAATGGTGCTGGGAGAACTGGACAGCAACATGCAGAAGGTTGAAACTAGACCACTTTCTCACACCATTCACAAAAATAAACTCAAAATGGATCAAGGACCTGAATGTGAGACAGGAAACCATCAAAACCTTAGAGGAGAAAGCAGGAAAAGACCTCTCTGACCTCAGCCGTAGCAATCTCTTACTCGACACATCCCCAAAGGCAAGGGAATTAAAAGCAAAAGTGAATTACTGGGACCTTATGAAGAT
>NW_024412394.1:76432731-76542716 GCF_014898765.1 Herpailurus yagouaroundi
AGAGTGTGATGCTAAGTGAAATAAGCCATACAGAGAAAGACAGATACCATATGGTTTCACTCTTATGTGGATCCTGAGAAACTGAACAGGAACCCATGGGGGGAGGGGGAGGGGAAGGAAAAAAAAAAAAAAGAGAGGTTAGAGTGGGAGAGAGCCAAAGCATAAGAGACTGTTGAGAACTGAGAGCAAACTGAGGGTTGATGGGGGGTGGGAGGGAGGAGAGGGTGGGTGATGGGTATTGAGGAGGGCACCTTTTGGGATGAGCACTGGGTGTTGTATGGAAACCAATTTGACAATAAATTTCATATAAAAAAAAATAAAAAATAAATAAAAAAAAATAAATAAAATAACAACAAGAAAAAAGAAAAAAAAAGCACATTCATGTACAATGGAAAACAAAAAAGACACAAGAAAAAATGCTCATCATCACTTACCATAAAGTAAATGCCAATGAAAACCATGATGAGATATCACCTCACACCTGTCAGAATGGCTAAGCTCAACAACACAAGAAACAACAGGTGTTGGTGAGGATGTGGAGAAAAAGGAACACTCACACACTGTTGGTGGGAATGCAAACTGGGGCAGCTGCGATGGAAAATAGTATGAGGTTTCTCAGGTAATAATGGAACTATCATACGATCCAGCAATCACACTACTAGGTATTTATCCAAAGAATACAAGAACACTGATTCAAAGGGATACATGCACCCCTATGTTTATAGAAGCATTATTTACAATAGCCAAGATATGGAAGCAGCCCAAGTGTCCATCGATTGGTGAATGGATAAAGAAGATGTGGCAATAATAAAATATTATTTAGCCACAAAAACAAATGAAATCTTGCCATTTGCAATGACATGGATGGAGCTAGAGAGTATAATGCTAAGCAAAATAAGTCAGTCAGGGAAAGACAAATACCAGATGATATCACTCATATGTGGAATTTAAGAAACAAAATAAATACAGGGAAAAATAGACAAATCATGAAACAAAGTCTTAATTATAGAGAACAAACTGATGGTTACCAGAGGGGAGGGATGGTTACCAGAGGGGGGAGATGGGTGAAATAGGTGATGGGGATGGAGGGCACTTATTGTGAAGAGCATAAGGCGATATATGGAAGTGATGAATTATTATAATGTACACCTGAAACAAATATAACACTGTGTGTTAACTAACTGGAATTAAAATAAAAACTTAAGAAAAGGAATAAAGATCTGTAAATTGGGGGGAAATGATGTTTACAAATATGATCTGTAAAATATCTCTTATTTCTGCTGCAGGATTGTTGATATTCTTTTCAAATAGATAAGCCTTTCAAATAAGCCTTATATTCTAAAAAGCAAAAATGAAATATAACTGTTTGAAATCACTAACTTCCAACTACTGTAACAGGAAATGTGTTTTTTTTCCCCCTTTCAATTACTTCATAGAAGAAAAAGAGCTAAGACTACGTCTATACCTGTTACACTATTATAAAAAAAAAAGAGAGAGTTTTTTAGGAAGCACATTTGGGAACAGTACACACAGATGAAACTGAGATTGAGAAGAATGAATGAAAGTGAATATACAGACAGATAAAACCTTTCCTATTTTTATTGGAAATAAATACATGAAACCAAGATGGTAAGAAATAAATGAACATAGTACTGTGCTCATTAACTGTGGTTAGCTAGTTTTATTGATGGTCTAGTTACATTAACATTCATTCTTATTCATGCAACTGGACATCTTAACTATTTACACTTCTTATAGCACAAATTACAGTAAAGGTCTTAAAGCAGATATTTGTTCATCACCCAAGAAATTATTCTTTCTACATGGCAAAAGTTATAGCTTTGGATCATGGATTAGTGAAACATTATTACCCTGTTACAGATCCTGAATAAAGTACTATATTCTTTCTTTTGGCATGGTTCTGACCAAGCTGCTACCTCTTAAATAAACTACAATGGAGTTCCAAGACTTTTGAAGCAATGTTTGTGTGACAGTGGGAAAATGTAAATAAATATAAAAGAGGAAAAAACAGTCTTTAGTGGCTCTAAAAAAAGTGTCAAATCTACAGAGAATTGCTTAGGAAAAAAGAATATTACATATGTTGTGATTTCAGCCTTCCATATTTGAAAAGAATTAGTGTGATGAAACCTTTAGAAACTTAAATGTCTAACACATCATCAGCCCAGCTACCATTCATTCTAATGGACCTCTGGAAGAATGAACATCCACCACTGTGCATTCTTAGTGTGGTCTCTAGAGAAGAACTTAACAGCCAGCTGAAAGCACAAAGTATTTTGTTATTAAAACAACCAAAGAAAACAGACCATGTTGGGATTCAGTGCTTTCCAAAATCCACTTGAGGCTAAAATCGAAGAACTATATCCGCAGTAACTCAACTGTCCAGAACAATAATGTAAAGGACTCTCTCCTTAATAATAACGCTTTTTTAAACTACAGTTTAGCAGAAAGAAACTTTGCTATATGAGACATGGTTACTTCTCAAAATCAGAAATGTAATTGTTCTAGCTTTGCTTTCTATGTTGAAAATACAATGAATTGGAAATGTTTTTTCTATTAAGAGAAACAGGAAACACTTTACTTCATTTGTTCTTAATGGATTTTCCTGTCCATGGTTTGTCTAAATACAATATATTAAAAACTGTGTGGGTATAGTCTAGAAACTCGGGGAAAATATTTCAAAGAACATTTTAAAGTTACCTTTCAAGATCTTAGGGGGCCTTTTTAAGATTAGAATAATTAAATATCTGCCAGGATAACAAGAAAAAAAAAATGACACACTGGAAACCATATGGTATGGAGAAGAATTCCCTAGCTTAAAACCTGAAACCTCATAGGAATGATGAGAAACAAACCTGGAAGAGGCTACTTTGCTTTTTATGTTCATCATGCACCTTAATTAAAAGTGTGCTAAACAAAAGCCAATGTATTAAGGCATTCTGGTTCCTGTATGTCAGGCAGTAAAGAGTCATATCTGCTGTACTTAGTGATGCTTCTTATTGATCTTGGGAGGGAACCACAGTAATATTGAATCTGGACAACCAGAGCAAAGTAAGTTGCATTTATATTTCAATGAATAAATTGGACTATGTCTAAATTACCCAGACCTCCTTCTCAGGGAGACTAATTTTAGAACAGTGGCTACATTATTGGAATTCTAAACTTCCACTTTTCTCCCCTATGAATTAATATTCTTGATTATAAAAAAGTTTCTGAGGAGTCAATAAAAAAGTCATTTTTCTGAGGATTTAGCCATAAGTTTATAACATTATTTGAGATGACTTGATAATAATTAATATTAAGAAAATGGGTTACCACATAAAATACTTATCAATCACAAATGTACTGAGTTCTGCTAGAAAACTTTGTTCCTGAAAAGTTGGGTATGAGTTCAAGCATTTTATATAAAACAATATTCTTCTTTTAGGGGCGCCTGGGTGGCGCAGTCGGTTAAGCGTCCGACTTCAGCCAGGTCACGATCTCGCGGTCCGTGAGTTCGAGCCCCGCGTCAGGCTCTGGGCTAATGGCTCAGAGCTGATGGCTCAGAGCCTGGAGCCTGTTTCCGATTCTGTGTCTCCCTCTCTCTCTGCCCCTCCCCCGTTCATGCTCTGTCTCTCTCTGTCCCAAAAATAAATAAATGTTGAAAAAAAAATTAAAAACAAACAAACAATATTGTTTTAAAGTTTTTTATACTTTCAAATTTTATTTTCAGTTTTGACTTACATTTGCTTGAGGCTTCGTTCACTCTTACACTGGCTACCTCCTATAGACTTTGCAGAGCAGTTTCAAACTTACTTTACTAACTTACTGCTCATACTTAAATGTACTATGGAAATTCTTTTTCACAAATAAATCCATAGTGGTGAGGTAAAAAGAGACATGTGTTGACACAAATTTTAGTTTGACTTTTGGTTCCACAATCAACCTTTTCCAAGGTTCAGTTCTCTTATCTGTAAAACCAGGTAAATAATATCTAAACTACTGTGAGGAAACAAACAATACCTTCATTTAAAGTATCTGCCTAGGGGCACCTGGGTGGCTCGGTCCGTTAAGCGTCCGACTTCGGCTCAGGTCATGATCTCACGGTCCGTGAGTTCGAGCCCCGCGTCGGGCTCTGTGCTGACTGCTCAGAGCCTGGATCCTGTTTCAGATTCTGTGTCTCCCTCTCTCTCTGCCCCTCCCCTGTTTATGCTCTGTCTCTCTCTGTCTCAAAAATAAATAAACGATAAAAAAAAATTAAAGTATCTGCCTAACATACTACTTAGCACACAGTAGGCATTTCAACAAATATTTTTTCCCTCTCATTGCTCCTCCATTACAAGGATCATTGGAAACTATTAATTAGTTCGGATTTTTATTTGAGAGTGCTGTCTATTTATCTCTGGAGATAAGTTTATTTGAAATGGAAGTAGCCATTAGGGATGTTGTAATCATGGGAAATTTTATTTTTTCTTTCTTTTTTAATGTGTATTTATTTATTTTGATAAAGAGAGAGAGAGACAGACAGAGACAGAGACAGAGAGAATCCCAAACAGACTGCACTGCCAGCGTGGAGCCTGATGCAGGACTTGATCTCACGAGATCTGTACCCAAGCCCAAATCAAGAATTGGACACTTAACCGACTTAGCCATCCAGACACTCCTTGGGCAATTTTAACTTTGTCAATTTTCAGAACACAATTTAGGATTTATTCCTCCTCATGATTTTGTGACTCAGGCAAAATAAAACACTTTCAACTGCCCCATTAGAATGAAACCCAAGTGTGATTACTATTGTTATGTTAGCAGACACTGAACTCAGCCTAACTGGAAATACTTTGTAATTCACTCATGTGGTATTCCATTTCCCATTAAATGCTGATTAATATGCAAGTTGTAAGTTATTTTAGTGGCAAAGATGATTTAAATATTGGGCTTACCTGAACAGCATCAAAATACATCTTCTTAGCTTCTAGATCTGTCTTGTCAGACATTAACCACGCCTTTAGCAAGTATTCATAAAAGCTGTCTCCGAGTCCTCCAACTGATACATGATCTGCAAAGAGAGGAAAATGAATTTTAGAGTGATTCAGGCTTTAACTCAGATAATGCAGCAAAATCACATTAGTAACTAGGATGCAAAAGCCTACGTCAACTGCAACTCGATGTTACATTTAAATTCCAACAAATCTCTTGTTTTCAGAAAGATATTCTGAACTGAGCAGATGTGCTGTTAACTAATGTGATATACTCTAAATAATTACCAGGGTAGTTTTGTAAACATGAAGATAAAAAATACATAATCAACCTCAATTCCTAAAATCTGTTTTTCTAGTTAAAACTACCAAATTAAAATGTTTCACGGTATATATTCAAATAAATTTTTAATTGCTTTAGCTTTCACTAACATAACTAAAGTATGTCAAATACTATGAGTATTAACAAATCTTAAAAAGGACTGGCATATGATAAAATGAAGCTCCTCAGACTCTTTGATGATGATGATGGTGATGATGATGATGATGATTAGATAAAGTTTCTAGTGTTTTCAACCTATAAGGTCAAAATCCTTTGAGGGAGGCCAGTAAGAAAGAAGACAGGGCAGGAGACGTTCTTCCTAACACTCGATTCCTACAATCCTCCCCTACTGCCACTTATTATGCCACATCTACTACATATAGTACCACAATTTTGCAACTTATAGTGTAAGTATCCTCATTAAAAGTGAAAAAAATTAAGGCTTAGTGAGGCTAAATGAGATTGCATCACTGGTAAGTGCCATCTGACTCCACCGCCCATGCACGGTCTCGCACTTGGAACTTCTTGCTCTCTACCTTGTGACACTGAATGTATTCTTTTGCCTACTGCCTGAATTAATACTTTAATTTTTCAAGCATATCTACCTACAAAAACAGAGACATAATCTATTTGAAATATCATTTCTAGGGGCGCCTGGGTGGCGCAGTCGGTTAAGCGTCCGACTTCAGCCAGGTCACGATCTCTCGGTCCGTGAGTTCGAGCCCCGCGTCGGGCTCTGGGCTGATGGCTCAGAGCCTGGAGCCTGTTTCCGATTCTGTGTCTCCCTCTCTCTCTGTCCCTCCCCTGTTCATGCTCTGTCTCTCTCTGTCCCAAAAATAAATAAATGTTGAAATATCATTTCTAGAATTCATAGAGAATTTGAGCACTAATAAAACAGCCTTATTTTGGAAATATGCATTTTAAGTTTCATAACTCACACCTAGTTTTACATAACTATTTAAAAAAATGTTTTTAAATGTTTATTTCTGAGTGAGAGAGAGAGAGACAGAGACAGACGAGAGTGGGGGAGGGGCAGAGAGAGAGGGAGACAGACTCCGAAGCAGGCTCCAGGCTCCGAGCTGTCAGTACAGAGCTCAGCGCAGGGCTTAAACTCACAAACCATAAGATCATGACCCGAGCCAAAGTTGGATGCTTAATCGACTGAGCCACTCAGGCACCCCAACATAACTATTTTTTAAAATAAGACCTTTGTGTTGACTTTGTCATATAAAAGTGAACCCGTTTTTACACAGCTAACAAGACAATTTTCTCCTAACACCTACCTGACAACTCCACTTGGAGGCTTATGTGGGGACAGGATTAAACAGGTTAAAACTGAATTTATTCTCTCGTCCTTCTCAAACTTACCTTCTGCTGTTGGTGCCTGTCTCACTAACATGGCACCATCATCCTCCCAACTGTGCAAGTTAGACATCAGAGAGTCATTCTTCACTTCACTCTCTCTTCCTTATCAGTGAGCTACTGAACTCTACTAATTTCACCTCTTCTATATTTCCTGAATCCATCCACTCCTCTGTCCTCACCAATATGATCCTGGATGAAGCTACCAATAGCCCCTGCTTCCAAGGCTTCAGTGCCCAATTATTTGGCCTTTTTTACTCCGATAGCATGCAGCTGTTTACATTTAAATTAATTAAAAGAAAATAAAATAATTCAGTTCCTCAGCCATACTCGTGCCCAACAGCTACATGTGGTCCTTGGTTACTGTACTGCACAGAAAAGATACAGAACATTTCCATCATCACACCGAGTTCTAATGGTAGTGCCACTCCAAACTATTCCCCCATTAATACCAGAATAACCCTTTTGACATGTGAACTGGATCATCCCTAACTGGAAGCCTTCAATGGCAAAGACTCAAATCCTGGGTCTTCGGAGACTGAGAGGCCCTGCGTGGTCTCCATCTTCCCCATATTACTATCAATTCTGCTCTGATTGCTTTCTATCCTCTTGCCATATGGCTCTTCTTTTCTTCCCTTGAAACCAGCAGGCTCTACTGCAGGAATTCTAAAGGTGTTGTTCTCTGGGCCTGATGTGCATTCCCTGACTCCTTTCCCTTTCAGTAGTAACTCTTACTCATATTTCATGTCTAGGATCAAATGTTGCTTCCTCAAAGATGCTTTCTTTCCCTGACCCTCACCCACTGGGTTCCCTCACTATACACTTTTTGATAACACGTGTTTACTACACTTGGCAATTTCAAAAGATGGTGGAATTTCTTCTCTGTCTTCTCTACAAGATCATGATCCAGAAGGACAGGGACTAGATCTACCATGTGGCCTGGTCCATAATCAGCCCCTGAAAGTAGCTTGCATATAGCAGGTACTCAGTAAACAATTGAGGAACAAAGCAAAATTCTTGTAAGGACTATACCCAATCAGGGCTATATTTGTAAGTAGTGAAATATGTGATTTTTATTATTGTAAGAATGTCCAGATTTACAGTTTTAATTCTGATGTAAAATTAGTGTTTTTACAATTGTAAGGCAGATTCTTGAAACAGCAGTGTTTGAAGTGACCTTTGCAATTTCCTAAATAAATTACCACAGAAACCTCTGACATTTACAAACTAAATACACTAAGTACTATCTCATCAATAACAAGCCCTGTTGTTATAAACATGATTGCAGGAGACAAATGGAAGTGATGCATGGTAAAGAAAATCACTGTCTGGTTACTGTCAAAATAACAAGGTCTAGATGAAGTAATAGGAAATGATGGCCATGATCCAGACATGCCCTTCAGAGTTCAAGCACTGAGAGTTGAAAGCTAACAGCCAGAAGCAGCTTCATTTTCTTCCCCCTCAGGTTATGATTCTATAATGGACGGAAGAAGCAAGTTTGGGCATTTGATGATTTTTAAAAAAGGAAAAAGGTTATATAACAATATATTTGCTTTAATTAATTTTGGTAAACACCAGATAATTTTCTATATTTTTATTTCCTGCCTATAGGTTTTTCATATTTGGAAAGAATCAAAATAAAGGAACATAGAGGAGAAACAAGAGCAAGCTTTTTTGATAACTTAGAATATCACTCACTAAGTTTCCCCCAATCTGGAGGACTGTTTGTGTTGGCAACAGAATTCTGTGTAAATATTTAGTGGGTGTGGGACAGAACATGCTCGATTTTATCAGCAGGAAGGGACTGCCCACTTCTAGAAAGAACATATATGGTATTTTTATTCCCAAATGTTCTAAACGTAATGTGTACTACGGTCACTCAAATATTATGCTCTTCTCTATGGAAGGCAATTTACTCTTTCCTTCCTGAGAGGAATAGGTCCCATAAAAGGATTCATAATACTTAAAGAGATAAAACGAGTAGCAAAAGAATCAAGACAAAAAGGATTAAATACTCAGTATCTTTAATCTTTAATAATTTGTACACTTCATCTGAATCTGAACTTCTCAAAGCATTCCCCCAATGATGCAAGTGACACTATATGTATATTAATCAAGAGAGAACGATAATTTTCCGTCTATAGACACAGAGTCCCAACTGGCCTCAACAGTTGCAAGATCTCTTTGTATTATCAGTGACCAGGACCTGATGCTGTCTCTCAGCCACAACTGAGGAGCAGGGGCAACTGTTAAAGGAGAATAAATAGAACCATTATTAAAAGCAGAGACAGAAAGACAGATACACAGTACATGAGGATTCACAAAATTCAAGTAAGCAAACACCTACTAGGTGCAAGATATAGTGTGCTGGGCTAACAAACATCACTAAGGCAAAGTCACTGGCCTCAAAAGTTCTGGGTCCCTAGGAACAGGGATGTATACAAATCACTTTGAAAAAGACAATGATAGGAAAGCACTCAAAGTGTTGGGGCAGGGGAAGAAGATGGCGAGTAGAAGGCAAGTGGGTGCTAACAAATTACAACCAGGGTCTTGAAGAAGAAGGTCCCCCAGAAGAAAGGGCAATTGAGCTGGATGTTGGCAAAGTCAGAAAAGAGGTAAAAGGGCCGAGGAAACAGCACAAACCAGGACTTGGATATGCCCAAGCAGGCCTTGATTAAAGAATGAAAAAAACAAATGGGTTTCCCTGTGCTGGAACACAGGATGGAGGTGCAGGAGGTGAAACGGACATGAGACTCATCAACCCTATTTGTCTGCCATCAGGAAATTGGCCCATAAGCAATCCAAATATAAAGGGCCCTTTGTACCGGGAAACATGGCCAAATACACAATATACTGGTAACGCAGAAGGTGAAGCTGGAATATTCCAGTACGACTGATACTTTTTGTCCCTCTTCACAGTGGCTTCTAAATCACAGGAAGAAAAGAGTCAATCAAAGATAATTTTTTTTTTTTCAATTTTTAAAATCATTCATGAGAAGGAAAATGCTAAAACTACCTGTCCTTTTAGAGAATCTTCTCTGGTCCTTGTACTCAGAAAGCAACTCAAATTCTATTTTATTTCAAATACTCTACTGGTCCTCCAACTTTTAGTCTCAGCACCCTTTTACACTCTTAAAAATTAAGAAATACTCCAAATAACTTGTTTATGTAATATCTATAAATATCTACCATATTGGAAACTAGATTTAAAATATTTAAATTAAAAATATTTTATTCATTTAAAATAATAATACAACCGTTATATTAACAAAGTTTTTTTCATAAACATGTTATATTTTACAAAAGAAAATAATCAGTGAAAAGACTGACACTGGTTTACATTTTTGAAAATCTTTTAAATTTTTGCTATACCAGAAGACAGCTGGATTTTCATATCTGCTGTATATTCAATCCACTACTGTATGCCATTCTGGTGGAAATACACAAAGTTCAGCCTCACACAGTTACATAGTTGGAAAAGGGAAAGGTATTTAAAGAATCTTTCTATACAAGTATGGATATTTTTCTTTGATACTAAAATAAAACTTGACAAATCGTTTTTTAAAGGTTAAAAATGTCAAAAAATTTTTTTTAATCTTTATTATTTTTGAGAGAGAGAGAGTGTGTAAGCAGGGAGGAGCAGAGAGAGAGGGAGATACAGAATCCGGAGCAGGCTCCAGGCACTCAGCTGTCAGCACAGATCCTCATGTGGGGCTTGAACTCACAAACTGTGAGATCACGACCTGAGCCGAAGTTGGACGCTTAACTGAGCCACCCAGGTGCCCCAAAGGTTAAAAATATTTTAAAGGTTGGTTGTAAGGTGGAATTAGAAATCACATCAATGAATATTTGCACTGTTACATTAAAATCCATTGGTCTATCTTGCACTTTGAATGGATCTTCTTCCTGACATGATTTTGTAATTGCATGCATTAGTCATTTGGAAAATACTGGTTCACTGAATTATGTGGATCTTCTGAATGCTGACACAGTTCACTATACAGTATCCAAAAACTGTATTTATTAATATGAACACCAATCTCATCATAAATGTCTCTAAGTATTGGTTAAAGGCATCAAGGTCATGGCGGCATATACACATTTCCTGAAATTCTAATTTTCATTTAGAAACTCAAATTCTGTCATGGCACCGACACCATCAGTTTTCTTTGAAGTGACAGGCTCGTTTTTGAGAACATGTCTACGAGTTACCCAATTCTGAACAACCAAAGTGTGTCTTCAGTTGTTCTTTCAAGTAAAAATGGTACTGCACGGAGCAATCGATGGCTGATTCAGTCTGCAACTCGAACAATCACACAAGTGCTTTTCTATGCGGCAAACACTATTTTCTATTATGCAGCAAAGAAGTGTACTCAATGGCTGCGATTTACCAGACTCAATAATTTTTTTTTGACTTGTGATTTCGGCTCAGGTCACGATCTCACGGTTCATGAGTTCAAGTCCCCCATGGGTTTTGTGCTGACAGTGAGGGGGCCTGCTTGGGATTCTCTGTCTCCCACTCTCTCTGCCCCTCCCCCACTTGCACTGTACTGTCTCCATCTCTTTCAAAATAAATAAATAAACTTAACAGGTAATTTTTTTCATTAAAACTATTCATAAGTGCCTCTGGCATATTTTTATTTCTTATTGTCGATGAGGAATACCATGATTAGTACTCTCTGGCTCCTCTACCATGGTTCTCTCTGTGGCTTCAGTGGTTTTACCCACCGTTGCTTTTGCAACAGAAGTGCAAATATCAGCACAGTGAAGGTGGCAGAAAGCCTTAGTATTAATATAAAAATAGCTCTGACCTTGTGGACCTCCTGAAAGGTCCAGTATATGGAGACCACACTTAGGTTAAGTGGCAACCATGATTATGGTCTTGTGGTCTCAACAGCATTGAGATGCCTGTCTTCCATAGGCATTACAAACACAGACTTTAGCACATTTTTTCCCCTACTAAGTTATTCTTTGAGAAAAGTACTTCTAAAGTAACAGTGAGGCATAATCATCTAAGAATATAATTTTCAATATAAAGAAAATACTCAAATTAGAATTGAATTGTAAGGCATTGCTAATATCCCCAGCACAGTTAGGCACCTCACTTAGTATTCTGCACTTGCTCTTAGTTGCTGCGTTAATCTACCAGGTTTTTTTCTCCAAATCAACTTAAGAACATTTCTTTCAACTACTCTGAGTCTTCGTAACACTGATCAAAGTCCTTAAGGGATCTGAAGTGAAGGCTTCTTGCATAATACTTTCTCCTAATCTGAAGATAATTCTACTGGGAAGAAACCTTTATCTGCTGGCTTAAAATTAAGTAGAGAAAACACCCTGTTTGCTCTTTCAATTTCCTAACCCTTAAAGATTCAGGTTCCTCTCTCGTCTTGTAGCCAAAAAAGAAAAAAAGAAAACGCTACAAAGTAGAATGATTCAGCTACTCTTGCACAAAACGCTAATAGTTAATAGCGCAAAGGAACAATTTTTTCTTCTATCCACATGACCAGCTTGTTATAGGCTAACATCCCCACACAACCTGATCAGATCTTCCCTTCCTGATTAATAATTTAAATGTGCTTACAATGTCATCATGCTCACAGTTACCCAGGAAAAATAAGCCACCTAGTTCCCTGGTAACACAGTCTGTCTTACAACAGACTCATGAAAGGAACCATGCCCACTTTCCCCTTTTCGAAACATTCCTCAAAAAGATTTGTGCTTTTTTGTGCTCCTTCTCTCTGTTACTAGAACAGTGCTGGATACCATAAAGAGCTAAAACAAGTCTAATCTTTTGACTTACATTGACCCCACTGTCCACTACTGGGATTCAGATAGTTAGGATAAAGGCCTTGTGGTTTTTCCAGGCTGTTCAGCACTGTTCGAATATTCATTACCTACAACAGAAAATGAAATGTTACTATGAAAATCTAAAAAACAATTTTGGTGCCATTCTTCTCTTTCTTCATTACATTTTTCCATGTTAGGAAAGAATTTAGAATTAGCACAAAGACAGTCGCCACTGGCTTACAAAAATAATCTCAGTAAGTGAATACAGTGACACTGATCTGCCAGACACCATAGAAGGAACCAGGGATATATCAGTGGATAAACAAAGTCATTACCCTCTTGGAATTTGCATTCTTGTGGGAGGAGACAGATAATAAACACATAAATATGTCAAGGTGGCGATAAAGGCTGTGAAAAAATTATAGAGAGCAGTGAGACAGACTGATGTGAGGTGGTGAGGCTGCACGCTGAGTCAGGGATGGCCGGGGAGGCTGACGTGAGGGGATTTGAGCAGGAACTTAAAGAATCAAATGAACAACCATGCGGGAAGTTGGAGGAAGAGCAACCTAGGCAGAGGGAGGTGCAAGTACAAATGCCCTGAGGAGAAAGTGGGTTTGGCAAGACCACTGAGGCTGGAGGTGAAGAAGCAAAGGGGAGAATGTCAGAAAGCAGAGGAGAAAGGTAACCAGGGCCACATGCAAGCCTTGTGGGCCAAAATGAGGGCTTATTTTATTTCGAGTGTGATGGGAAGCCATTTAAGTCTGGTGTTCTTGCAGGATGGGTGTGACTGAGGGTACGGCGGAGTTCAGGTGAGAGAAGACAGATCCCTGGAACAGGGTAGCAGCAGAGTCACAGAACAGGGCCAAAGCATTTCCTGATGGATTCGACCTAAGGTCTATCAAAAAGAGAGGAGCCTGAGCCTGGATGACCTCCGATTAGTGGTCTGAACCACTGGGTAAACGGAGGTGTTCGTTTATTCAGATAGTGAAGACTGAGGTAGAAACAGGTCTGGGGGTTGAGTCTGAGGCATTTTTAAGTAGTAGCTCTTTTTTAGATCTTTCAGTGGAAATGCTGGAGAGAGAGTCTGGGACATGTTGGGACTGGAATTACAAATTTGGAGTCAACAGCACATAGATAGCATGTAGACCCATGAGACTGGATGAAATAATGTAGAGAGTGAACATAAAAAGGCCCAGGCTTGAGTCCTGGGGCTTTCGGATATTTAGATATTGGGGTGCTGAGGAAGATCCAACAAAGGAGGCTGAGAAGGAGCACTCCACTGAGGAAGGAGGCAAACCAGGATAGCACCATAAGCTTGCAGCCCCATCAGTGTCTCATGGAGAAGTGAGCAAGTGCATCAGATGCTGAGAGGGTGATGAAATTGGGAGGTGAGAATAATTACCAGACCTGGTAATGTGGAGCTCACTGGTCACTGAGATGGGTGTGGCAGGGAGAAAAGCTGACTGGAAAGTGTTCAAGATAGTGGGACACAAGAAGAGGGGATAACAGAGACAAGCCTCCCAAGGAATCTTGCTGTAAAGGGGAGTTGAGAGATGGGGTGAAAGCTTAGGGCAGAAGTGTTGGGCTGAATATAAATTTACCCAAATATCTATGGGCTTGTTTCTTGCAAATTAGAAATAGATTCAATTGCTACCTCAAATTTAATTTATATTTTGAGTTTAAAAAGTCACATACGTGGTTCATACAGTCCCACACAACACCTATATATTTTTAGATAAGGAAAAAATTCAGAGAGGTGAAGAGACTTGCTTGAGGTATAGAGAAGCAGACATGTATCACAGGCTGCCTCACACAGAGTTAGAAGATGCCAGAAAAAGGCTGCAGGATTACTGTTTGGTAAAATGAAATGCCGCATGTAACAAAACATCATAAAGAACTATATTAAACTTGGTTGTTCTTTTCCACATCCAAAATTACTAAATCGTCCAGGAGAGGATATTGTTTCTCACAAGTGAAGCTTTGCAATGCAAGGTGTATTGGAGGATCTCACCTTTTCAGCAAAGATGGGGTTTCCTGATAAGTGGCTCAAGTGTAGAAACTCCAAATGCAGAGTTCCGAATTCTGCCAAAATACTGCTGCCTCCTGAGGCCCAGGGCCAGTTCCTTCCAATCCCACTAAAGAAGAGAGGAGATTGAAGAGTCAGACTAATGCCAATTTTTGCAGCTCTAAATAACAGAAGTGAAAGAGACAGCTTTTGAATAATGGTATCTCAGCTGATAGTCCACTCTGGATATTTAAAAATATCCAGCATTGTTGGCTTTGGCTATTGGTTTCAGGCTTTGACTCTTACCTACAAATTGAAAATCAATGTAGACTTCAGTCAGAAAAAAGTTGCTGTGTCCTTGCTGTTGATGAACAGACAAATATTTTGGAAGGAACAGGAGCCATATAGAGATACATACCCATTCCAAGTGGAATATAAACATATCCCAAATCCCACATAAAGCCTTCCAACATTTTAATTAATTTCAGCCTAAGATTCCATGGACTATTATAGACATTCACATTATATTTAAAGTTTTTCTTTGATATACATTTCATTGATTCATTGGTTATAAACTCACTGAATCTTTCCCCAAACCCTCCCTCCACTTACTACTTTCTTTTGTTTTCCCTTACACTATTTTACTTATTTTCTAAGTATATTTTCCAGAGCACTCACTTATTCTCTGACCCATTTAATCTATGTTCAACACAATTATGAAATTCAAATCTGAAAGAGGTCAAAAGGCATGAGCTCCCAAAATTATTGCCTCATGGCTCATCTGGGAGAAATGGTTTCTAAAAAGAGTTAATCCTAAATATACATACACACAAATACACATAAAATAACTTTGGAGACATGGTCAGACTCTTGGGCACAGTGTATTTTTGCGGCACCATTTAAAACGTCAAGACTTGCATGATATTTGAAATAAAGAGTCAAGTCAAGGATTTTACCAATAAATCCCCTTGGAGAAAGCTGAAAACCCACGTTTTGGTTGTTGTTCAAATGTGGATTTATTACATGCCTACCATTTGCCAGGGACTATGTATGGCATTGGGTTAAAGGATGATTATGATCACTCTTTCCTTAAAGACCTTATAGTATAATATGAGAGAATGACCTAGGCATAGGTAATTCCAATTAAATATGGTAAGTGCCAGGATAGATGTGTGAAAAGGTCTCTGAGACCTGAGAGCCAGGACATATAATCCTACATGGCAGAGGGGCACAGAAGACTTCTTAAGCAGGAGACTCCCCAGTGATTCTTGAAGAATGAATAAGATTTAGTGAGGAAGAATGGTGAGAGGGAGCATCCGCATATTGAGAGCACACAGAAGGGCTAGCCAGGAACTGGAAGAAGCTCCTGATACTGGTGAGTAGAGGGAAGGGAAGAGAAGGCTACGAAGTTCAATCTGGGCCAGGTCTTGGAGGCTTATGGATTTCTCATTTTCCTCCCTTTCCAAGTGGACTCCATCTGAATACTGCTCTTGGTGTCCCCTAGATTTCCTCCCTGCTCTGTTTCTTTTTAGAGCAAAACCTAGATTTTATCTTCTAACACAGGTTTATAGTAAACACAATAAAAAGTAAACAGAAATAAAAGAGGTCTGAAAATCACACATTTACTTATTTTTAAAAATGCCTTACATTTATTAAGTTCTAGGAATGTAAATCAGTTTCTATTTTCATGGCTGGCTTAGACGAAAGCAATAGCCAATCATCCAAATAGGATGAACAACTACTTTCAAATTTTATTGACATATGGCAAGTGCACATAGTAATTGGTCATTAGTTTGTTGTCATATGTTTTTAAATTCCAACCATTCCATCACTGACCAGAGTCAATAAGCCTAATGAAGCAAAAACAAAAGTTTCTATGTTCTATAGAAACTATTAAAATCAAAGCCACAATATCAAGGTAAGAGGGAATGAGGACTTTGTCCCAGAGGGGGAAAAAGACAATGTGCTAGGAATGCAACCCAGTTTCCAGATCTTCAAAGACTGGTTCTTTTCAGTTCAGGGTATGAGGGTGTGGCAGCACTCTCACCTGGGAAACTCAAGTAGTATATACGTACTAATCTAAAATTCAAATTCCTTTTGTTTCCATGTGTTTGTTGCCTGCTATTAATGTGGTTAAGAGAAAATCAGAGACACACTGAAAAAATTTCAATATGTTAAAAAAAGTTAAGATTTAAAAAGGATTATATACATTCCCTCTTTCTCCTTTGCACATTCATATCAGAAGGAAATCAGCACACTTCTCTATCACTGTTTAATTATATAGGAAGCAAGAACAGTAAAAGCATCAGCAAAGGATATGTCACGCGAACAGGAAGAAAGCTGGGCTTAGAATACATGGTATGTTTATATGAAAGAATGGCTTTGATTACCATTCTTCCAACCTACAGAATTAATGTATTTCAGTAAAATGGTAAGATCAATAGTTGTGCTGGCTGTTGAATATAAGTGAGAGAGGGATTTCAGGAGGCCAGAGAGAGTATCGTTTTATCTAGATATTTAATAAGGTCACTTACCTTTTCTTAGGCAAACCTGCAATGACTAGAGATTGGTCTGGGGAAGAGTGTGGGGCACACAACATAAGCCATAACAGCTAAAAAATGTGTGTACTGGGTACAGCTAAAAAACACAACAGCTAAAAAATGTGTGTACTGGCTGCCTGTTTGTACCGCAAATGTGTACTGAATCAGAACCAGTTTTGGACACTCATAGAATGATTTCTAAGGTCTCTAAATTTTAAGTCTATTGAGGAATCAATATATTTATATGGCCCTAATTCCTAAACTGATATATACAAACGTTGAGCATTTGACATCAAAATGGTGGGTTTATGACAAAGGGAAATGAGTGTGGAGAGAGTTCTGCTCCTTTGATCTGGGGGTCAGGATACTCTGGGCATCCCATGATTCCAAACACTAACGCTTTCTAGACCTCTGGGTCAAGATCAGTCTCATCTGAGAGAGTAGGGGATTTAAAATGTCTTTAACTTCAGTTGTTATCACAGTATTTTAAAGGCAGTCATGGTGTTCTTTATTTTATCTTTATCTATTTTCTAAACACTAATAATACTTCAGAAAAATATTTAAAAACAAAATAACAGTTTGTGTTCAGAAACTATTAGTTCCATCAGGTAGGCATAAAAGGGAAGAATATTTAAATATTCCCAATCTTGTTATAATGATTGCATTATAACCATTATAAGCCAAATGATGAGTCAGCATATGGAAATGTATACACAAAAAGGCAATTAACGTGATTTGGGAAGCTGCCAAGTATGTGGTTCAAAGAATCCTGAAACAGAACTTCAAACTTTTGTACTACTCTAATTTCACTTACTTCTGTTTCTTCCAAGCCCCAGTTCTTCTATTTTAAATTGGAGTATTATTTAATACATATCTTTCAATGTATTGAAAAAAATTCTTTTTAATTAAAATTTTCAGTATTCTACAAAGGTAATAATTCCTTAAAGATAAAACATCACAACAAAAAATAACTGATTTTGGCAATCACAACTAGAAACATGTCTTTAAAAGCTGAGTCACTATGATTCTTTTGAAAATGTGAAATACTATTCTGTTGTTTTAGAGAGTACAACTTGAGTGTAGTTTATTAAGCAATGTTAATATACTCCCACATCCTATTGCAATAAAAAACAAGAAGGTATAATTATTTACTGCTCTCATAAGCAGTGGACATTATGCTTTTTTCCCCTCTCTCCTGGGAATGGCTAATATCCAGAGAAAGGAACTACCATTCTAATATTGCTAATCTATTCACACTTGAATACCAGGGAGTGCTGCTGACTCCTCCTAGAACTTGTAATGAATCAAGTAGCTGGAGGGTTGTTCTGGATTGATGGTAAATCTCTTCAAAATAATCTTAAATTGAGGTACCCAAAGTGATATGTTTGCCCGGATATAGTTTAGATCATTAAAAAAATACATTTGTGGGGCGCCTGGGTGGCGCAGTCGGTTAAGCGTCCGACTTCAGCCAGGTCAAGATCTCGCGGTCCGTGAGTTCGAGCCCCGTGTCGGGCTCTGGGCTGATGGCTCAGAGCCTGGAGCCTGTTTCCAATTCTGTGTCTCCCTCTCTCTCTGCCCCTCCCCCGTTCATGCTCTGTCTCTCTCTGTCCCAAAAACAAATAAATGTTGAAAAAAAAATTAAAAAAAATACATTTGGCTATTTACTATAATCAAATGAAACAAATAAAGCATTTACAGAACTGAGATGATTCTAAAAAATTGCCAGATGAATATATAAACAAAGCATTACATAGTTATACAGTCTTGATTAGCTATGACTTTCAATCTACTCTTCCTTACTACTTGCTGTTCTATGCACAATGGGAAATGGGCCAATAAACTATTGTCTTGAGGATTCTTGCCTGAATAATTTCTGATTAGCTGATCAGTAAACAAATGCCCTTCAAGTTCAAAGTCCAGAATATGGGTTATTCCCTTGGGCTATGGAGTTAGCAAGTTTTGGAAGAAAAAAAATTCCCCACATTCTGTATATTATGGTAAAGCGTTACTTATGCATGCAAATAGAGAGGAACACAGGGATATTTAATTCAAAAGAGCAGATAATCCAATATTATTCCTTTTGGATTTTAGCACAAATTAGGAAAGAATAATTAGAAAAGTTCATGAACGATTGTTTCATTTAACTGTATTCCCAAAGCTAATTGATTTTGAGATTAAGCAATTTCAGCTTCACTTATTACAAATGCCCCCTTCCTGAACAGATTCACACAATGCTGATCTTTCAAGTTTGTCATCTAAGACCTCACTGAGAGTTGGACTAATAATCCCAGGGGACTGGCATTCTAGGACTAGGCAAGGTTCTACTATAGCTCATCCATACAAAATTCAGCTGGGGAGGACTACTTCCCTCAAGGCTACCCACAGGGAAATGATGGCTAATAAAGGGCAGCCATTTGATTGAATTAATTCACTATTCATGCTTTACTGCCTCTGAACAGCAGCATGTGGGTTAAATCTCCAAAGAATATGCACATTAAATTTCTTAACCAAAGACCAAAACAATGTTTTAAAATTAGTCACCTTGCTCCCTCTTATGGGTAGTTACTTTTGACAGAATTGAAACTAAATACTTATTATTTTAGTTTATTCTGACTGTCAATACTGCTGTCCTTGTATTTGACTATGTAGGATTGGAGCAGAGGTTGGGGTTTGCAAAAAATATAAATGGTGAGGGGCGCCTGGGTGGCTCAGTCGGTAGGGCATCTGACTTGGCTCAGGTCATGATCTCATGGTTCATGGGTTCGAGCCCTGCGGTGGGCTCTGTGCTGACAGCTCAGAGTCTGGAGCCTGCTTCAGATTCTGTGTCTCCCTCCCTCTCTGTGCCTCCCTTGCTAGTGATATCTCTCTCTCTCTCTCTCTTTCTCTCTCTCAAAAATAAATAAAACATTAAAAAAATTAAAAAAATGTAAATGATGAGAAGGCCTCTCTAGTTCCATAAATAATCTGCTCCACATGTCCAAAGATGCTAAAATTCTGTTTTCCAGCTGTCCTTTCAGTAAGATCTCCTTGCTAAACATTATCAAGAGATTGCAAATAAGTTGAATGCAGTTTCTACCCACTTATTGGATAAACTGGGGCAACCTATCATTAGGTTTGGGGAACACTCCTAAAAGGCTAGTAATACTGATTAGAAAGCATTGTAGTGCATTTAGGGTGTGTGAGCATGCACATACATTTACTTTACTGTACTTAAAAAATCATATTCTACATGTTCTTTTAAACATACATCACATTCTTCATGGACTTTTCCCATACCCATCAATGTACATTGTTTTTGAGTGAATAGTACCTGACTGAATGGATATATAGGCGAACCTCTAACAACACAGGGGTTAGGTTGACCTCCTGTACAGTTGAAAATCCATGTATAACTTTTGACTCCTCTAAAATGTAACTGCTAATAGCCTACTATTGACTGGAAGTCTTATTGATAATATAAGCAGTTAATTAACATTTTGTATGTTATGTGTATTATATACTGTTTACTTGTGATAAAGTTAGCTAGAGACAAGAAAATGTTAAGAAAATCATAAGAAGGAGAAAATACATTTACAATACTGTGTTTATTGGAAAAAGATCCACATATACATAGACCCACACAGGTCAAACCCATGTTGTTTGAGGGTCAGTTATACTCTAGTCTATTTAAACATACATTTTTTTTTTCAACGTTTATTTATTTTTGGGACAGAGAGAGACAGAGCATGAACGGAGGAGGGGCAGAGAGAGAGGGAGACACAGAATCGGAAACAGGCTCCAGGCTCTGAGCCATCAGCCCAGAGCCCGACACGGGGCTCGAACTCACGGACTGCGAGATCGTGACCTGGCTGAAGTCGGACGCTTAACCGACTGCACCACCCAGGCGCCCCTAAACATACATTTATTGATAGACATTGAAACCACTTTATTTTCATTTTACTTTTGTCACTATAAATAATTTGGTGGTAGGTCTAGTTCTTTTTAAAGCTAACTAATTTTCACGCAAAAATGTCTACACAGATTCCAGCTGGAAGATGTTAATTTAATTGTCAAAACCGATAATGAAGATGGATTTGGGAATACGTATTGGAAGCATAAATGTCTACTGTTTACAGAGTTATTTCTTAAAAGTGTGGACCTATTGTATCTTGCCACATTTGGTAGTCTCTAGAGCTCTTGGGATATCTTAAATTCATCTGCTGTAAATCATTATATCAAGTCCTTTAAAGCTGGGGATGGAGGAACCACAAATAAACATTTATAGCCAGACACTTTTCTAATAAACCTCAGGATGGAATAGGGGATACTATATTCCATCTTCAGAAATGCCAACTAATATTAGTTTGCCAGAGATTTAGAAACAACTGTTTCATTACTGTAAGAGTTTAACAGATATCATCATTCTAAGACATCATTTAAGATCCATTAAGATCTAATCCATAATACAGTGGATACAGTTTCATAATACAGTGAAATTTGGCTATGTTTATTTATTTGCCTTTCATTCTATGGGTCTATGGATCATCTGTGGATCAAGATAAATGAAATCAGTGCAGATTCCAGGCTTTTAATTCTTCAAATTCTGTTCTTCAGTCTCTTTCTGTAACCAGGACGGCCAGGATTGTTCCCTTCTAGATTCTAAGATGCTTTATTCATAAAGCACTCAAAGTCTAATTCCAAAGTCTAGGTCAGTGCCAAGAAACAAACGTATTTAATATATGCTTCATTTAATGAAATTTAAAAAATAATGAAGGGTCTATGTCTTTGGCTCCTACCCCTAACTTGTAGCTAAATAATAAAATCCTATATTTAGAGTTACCACATACAAGCCCTTTTACAGACAATTTAAGAAAAAAAATATCCTTTCTAGTCTGGATACAAGTTTTCTACCACAAACTTGAAGTAATCTGAAGTTGTGATTTCTAAGAGCTGAGATATGGTGAAATGAGAAAAATAAGGACAGGGCAGTAAATTATTATGAAAGCTAAATTTTATTCAATTTAAATGATTGTCTTTTATTCCACTTTAATGTCCTTCTCACTTTTGTGATGTTAAGCTTTTCCTTTTTCAATGAAATAATGATGATAATAGGCAGGGTTATGTTTTGGTATTGTTTTTTTTATGAAATAAAAACACTGGCAACCTAAAGCCAGCCTCTCAATTATTAGCGAAATTTTATGTGGCCCATGAAAGCTACAAGTCTGCCACCACTGATCTTAAGGTACAGCAGAAGCTATGGAGCAATTACTATTGGGAAAGAACAGTTTACTATCAATTATGCCAAAACTAACGTTAGGTTTTGGCAGAAATTCTGAAGTATAAGAGGATAATATTAAATGATTTTGCTCAACGGGTTAAAACATAAGTACTCTGGGGGTACATCTTGCCAAAGTCAAGTAAGAATGAGCCAGTAAGTCGACCATAATTTATTGAGAGCGTGGCACATGTACAATGTAAACATGAAACACTATAGGAAACACGCTAAGGTTTTCTGTTTTTTCAGATGACAAATATTTTATTGGTTCAATAAAGGAACCAGTAAGATAACAAAACAATCAAGGAGCATTTGAGAAACTGGTTGTTTTTAGGCAATGCTAGGAGAGTCCCTCTAGTCTACCCACAATGCTAGGTCATGTACAACAGCATCATAAACGGTAACTCTTGGATTATCTTTTCCACCAGACAAAATATTTGCATCTCTAGAAAATCTATATTTCATCAAAATTCTACAATTGAACATGTAACCTCACTAACCCTAGGACCTTTAATCAATAGTATATAGTGCTTTGAATTCAATACCATCCTCTAGATAATCTTTTACCCTAACATGACATGATAGCATACCCACCTTTTTGCCTTATTTTCAAATTTCAGATAACTTTTCTCTGTAAGCACAGTATATATAAGAGTTTTGGGAATGATAATGATTTCATCTGGAATACAGGCTTAGAAAAGGATCATTGAAATAAAAATCCTCAATTTACTAAAGAACAACCTGACTTTGGAGTTGAAATACTTTTTTTCTTTTTCTTTTTTTTTTTTTGTTTTTAGATGGAGCAAGAGACTGTGAGAGGGGGAGAGAGAAAGAGGGAGAGAGAATCTCAAGCATCAAGCGCATGGAGTCTGACTCAGGGCTCGGGCCCACAACCCTGGGATCATGACCTGAGCTGAAATCAAGAGTCAGACGCTCAACTGACTGAGCCACCCAGGCTCCCCTGGAGTTGAACAAAATTAATGGGGTTTCTCAGTGAGCATGACCCTCCCATGAGGGTCTGGCTTTACTTGGAGATTGATTAGATTTACTTATCCTTCCAGCATCTTACTGGTAAAGATGGTTTGTTCTGAAATTTTGGAGGGCTGGGTTATCAGCTGCAACTCAATTAAATTTTTGTCCAGTTACCTGAGTAGAAGCAAAACAGTTTTTGGAGAACCATTCTGGTTTTCCTTTGGGCATTCTTCAGAGGTCTTCGGCAAAGAAATCAAGTGGGTCTAATTAAATTTTTATGAAAGAAAGTGAGCTTCCTCTGACTACTATGGTATATAAAGCACATTGATATTTCATTACCAAGTTCAACAGATCCTCGCTGTATGTTTTTTCCAGATATTAAACTACTTGATAGTAATTGGGAAAGATTCATTCTCTGATGCTTAATAAATTAGTTATCACCATACTTCAGAGTGGGCAATAGATTCTTTTTAAAGGAAAATAAATAAAATAAATGCTAAGTTAAGGAGCCTGTATTGGCAAAATGTAGCTAAATACTACAAGTACTATTCAAATACCCAAATGATGAGTTAACAGTGAGAAAGTTCAAGAAAATAGGTGAGTCTAGGTGATCAGGGCCAATAATTAATGTGTTCTTTTAAGAGGCATTATGTAAATTCAAATTACTTCTTTTAACATCGAATAGAACTCTAACCAACCAAAAAAAACTAGGTAGGCAATTAAACCACTTTATAATTTAAAATAGTAGTTTTTCTGGGTTTTGAACTTTTACATAAAGAATTATCACAAACAAGTATGCATAACTTGTGGTAAGAACAAACAGATTCAGAGATTACTCTGAACAGATGCTGGAGAATAAAACTATCAAACGACTTCATTCTCATTTCCCTGCCTTCTGCCTACAACTTATGGTTCAGAGGCTGTAGAATACTGTGTTACGAAACAGTTTGGCAACTCAGGTTTTAAGAACATAAAGATTAGGAAAAATTCTCTTGTCTTATGACAAGAGAACTAAGAGGTGAGTAAGAATAAGGAGGAAGAGTACAAGGTTGAGGAAGACTCAGCAATAAAGGCAGGTATCCTTCTCAACGGAACAGGAGCCACTGTGGTTGAAATCCGCGTCTGTTCTGTGTGGCCCTCAATGACATCCTTATATAAATGCAGTCGGTGCTAAAGGATCACCTGTGTATAATTAGCTATCTGCTGCCTTGTGACATCTTCTCTGTTATTTAACTTTTTACATGCTTTAGTTTATCTTCCTAACCGGAGAATAAGACCTAAAGACAATAAATACAATTCTGTTTCTTTACTGCCTTCCTCCCACCACCCCTACAGATATTCACACAGGTACAATAATTTGATGATTGTTTTATTTATATATTTCAGCAGCAAGTCCATTTCTAACATTACTGTAATCAATATGTTCCCTACAAAATTCAGGAATTACTTTAAGCAAGGTTTATTATTCATAATTAAAATATTTTATATATATTAATACTCTTATGTGTCACTTTAACTCACGTGTTCATATATATTCAAGCAATTAGGATTCTTTATGTTATAGGAAAAAGATACTGAAACATATAACAACACTACTTTTACAAAGTGAGAATAATCAAAGTGGGTAGTTTACATAGTCTGAACTTTTGGTAGCCTCCTGATGCTAATATTGAAATTTAAAAATGTTTCAAAATATTGAGTAAATAGTTGGAGGAGCTTTGGTAGTAAAACTACCTATTATCTAGAAGAACTATTGAAGATATATGAGTGTTGGCAGATATATCTGTAGCTTTTAAAAATCTTTGTTTAATGTGCATTACCTATGTAAAATGCAAAAATGAAAACATCAGTCTAGCATCTTGAGGCCATACAATCATTCTTATTTTACCTTTAAGGAAATAAAGGAGTGCTGACACAAAAAACTGTAGCTTTTGGTAAATTCTTAGAGAACATTATAAAATGCTAAAATGAAAACATCAAAATAGTGCTTTGAAATTGAAAATGATAATCATCCATTTCACCTATAAGAAAAAGTTAGAGGGGTGCCTGGATTGCTCAGTTGGTTGAGTGTCTGACTTAGGCTCAGGTCATAATTTCATGGTTTGTGAATTCAAGCCCCATGTTGGCTCTGTGCTGACAGCTCAGGGCCTGGAGCCTGCTTCAGGTTCTGTGTCTCCCTCTCTCTCTACCCCTCCCCCACTCATGCTCTGTCTCCCTCTGTCTCAAAAATAAATATAAATATTAAATTTTTTTAATTAAAAAATTAAAGAAATAAAAATAAAAAAGAAAGGAAGAACGAAAAAGAGAGGAAAAAATACCTTCCTTTTTTACCTTATGGCTAATGGACTCTGAGCTTTACATTGCAGTAAGGGTACAGTGCTGGCCCAGAAAGTTCTGTGTAGTAATTAGGCCCCAAACACTAGTGTTCTTAAGTCACTGAGGATGGGGTTTGGTGATGTCATTAAAAGAATCTCTGAGAAATAGAGGAATCCTGAATGGAAGGAAAGAGGTGTCAATTAGGACAAATTCATCTAAGACTAAGTCAGACTAAGACCAGACTTTCCAGATAGATCTGGTCTGAAATGAACTGCTGTGAGATAAAGCAATGAACTAGAAGAAGCATTCCAAGGATTTATGGATTGAGGCTACTCTTGCTACAAAATAAATCTTACAGCTTTGATGAGTGCCTTCTTGTTTCTTGAATGCCAATTTAAGAACAATAACAATGTTTATGGGCTATCCCCATCTCTCCATTCAAAATGAAAATGTTCTCTTGTATCCCATGGGGAAAATGCACATTCTTGGAATTTAAGATTACCTACTTCAGTTAATAGCAGTCAGTGTGGAATGTCAGTGTGAAAAATGGCATGATTCTCCTGTAATGTTAAGCACTGAGAAGAAAATAAAACAGTACGATGTGACAGAGTCTGACACGGAAGCTTCTTTTGATGGGTTTATTGGAAAGACTATGTTGGAGGGAAGATTTTCAAGCTGAGACCAGTGAGATAAAAATGAACGTATCAGCAAAGGCTGGGAAGTGTCTCCTGAAAGTACCCTAAGGTAGGCAGGATGCTGTAAAGTGTGCGAGAAAGAGTCTGGGTGTGTAGCTGAAGGATAATCAGTTAGGGGACTCTAGTGACAGGGACACTAGCAAGCTGATAAAGGCAACTGTAAGGCCAGAGCAAGTGTTTGGATTTATTCTAAGTGCAATGGAAAGTCACTAGGGTTTTACAAAGGAGGTGATGATCTCTCATTTGCATTTTTAGAGTTCATTCTTGATACTGTGGGAAGAATAGACTATACGAGAGCAAGACTGGAAGCAAGCAAACAGGTATTCAGGCAAAAAACAGATGGTGGTCTGGACTAGGTGCCAATAGATGGACAGATGTGGAGGGATTTGGGCTCTGTCTGGAGGGAAGAGTTGCCAGAAGTATTGGATTTGGAGATGAGGGAAGACAGGAATCAAGGATGATTTCTAGTTGTTGCTGTTGTTGTTTGGCTTTAGCAGCTGGGTGGGTACTGATGCTATTTTTAAGAAGATGGCAAAGACTGAGGCAGAAGAGGGCAAGACAAAGAAAAACATGAGCTCTGTTTTTCTGATTTGTCTATAATAACCACACTGTTCACAATTACAAGGAAAAAGCCAGGTCTGATCATTTTAATTTTCCTTTTATTTTTTTAGTTTTTTATAAAGATCAATTTATTCAATGTGAGAAACTTTTCTTTTGCAATGGTAATCCTGAAATTATTTAAAATCATGAAAATAACATGCATATAGCAAAAAAGTAAAAAAAAAACCAACAACAAAAGATTATGCAGTGGAAATGAATTTGTCTCTTCCTTCAGATCTTACTATTATCTCTGAATAAACATCAATCACCAATTTACTGGAATCTCTCCCAAAACTTCCTAGTAACATGGTCACTAGACAAACTTGTTAAAAATATAAATGGAAGTATACTATACATGTTACTATGTCCTGTGTTTCATGAAAAAAGTGAAGTATTTAGTTGTTCTGCCTCATTCCAGTTGCATAGTACTCCAGTGTGTGGGTGTAGAGTAACTTATTTAATCATTTTTTTGGTCTCAAGTTTCGCTATTTCTAAACAATGGTGCACATTCATGAGTAGGTCTCCAGAATAAAATCCTACAAGTGGAATTTCCAGGTGATAAAGTATATATTTAAATTTAATAAACACCTCCCAATTATATTCTAAAAGGTTTGTCCCTATATACATAGTCCCTCTGAGTACGCATGAGAATATCCTAGCTGCTAACTCTGGGAACTTATCAATTTTTTTAAATCTTAGGGGTAGGAGGATGAGTGAAATAGATAAAGGGGATTAAAAAGATACACACTTCCCCTTACAATACAAGTAAGTCATGGAGGTGAAAAGTACAGCAACTGACATTTAATAGGACTGTAAACATGTTTGGTGACAGATGAGGATGGGCACAGAAATGGTGAAACATTATATTATACACTTGAAATGAATATAAAATTGTATGTTAATTAGACTTCAATAAAAATATGAAACATATAAAGAAAAAAATTAAGAACTTGATCAATCTTCTAGGTAAAAAAATAACATCTTAATGCTATTTTAATTTGCATTTCTCTTTTTGAGCATCTGATGGTCAATGGCCAATGCACAATCTTTTTCTAAGAAGTATATGTTTACAAACTTGTCTCATTTATGTATTGGTGTCACTGTCTCTCCCACTTCTATTATTTTTTATAAATTAAAAAAATACACAGTTAAAAATTATACAAATTTCAAAATGAAATTTTAAGAAATGTGTACTATTATGAGTGAAACAATGCAATGATGAATGGAGAAGAAGCTCATACTGTATTCCTACCCTCCTAGAATGTCTCCTGCCTGCCTAGTTAGCCAATGTTCTCATCTACATGCATACAAGCATATGGGTATGTGCAGGTATTGAGGATTTGTTCTTCTCAATAAAACGGGATTACATTATACACTTTACTTTGCAAGGTACTTGCCTCAATTAGTAGCTCAACACAGATACCTTTCTAGGATAATAATTTTTAACAGCTGCATAATAATATTTCATAAAAAGATAATCACATTTAATTAAACCAATCCTCTACTGACAAACAGGTAGACCTCTCTAATATTTAAATACTATAATCATGCCACATTAGCCATCCTTAGTTATAGTAAAGCTCTTAGAATGAGGTTTTTATATATTAAGAAAACTTGCCTTTTATTCATCATGTGTTTTGCAATTTTTTCCCAAGGTGCTATTTGTCTTTTGACTTCAGTCATTTTTTTTTCTCCCTCCCTCTGCTAATATTTATTTGGTAAACATTTTGCATTCCCCCACACCCCCATATATGTTCTGGTTTCTGTGCTCTGTTTAAAAAGTCTCCTCCCGTTATCCAAGGTTATGTTTTAAAAATCATGAAAATCTTAGCAATATCTTCCTTAAATTGATTTAACAGTGAAAATCATAGTATTATTATATTTAAGTATATTATATTTTTTAACTATAAATATTTTTGTTTCTCACATCATTTATCACTTTTTAAAAAGTTGTATTAGGCTCTTCTATTCAGTAGCTTAGCTCATTACAGCTAATGAATATTTAAGTAGCTTAAAGTTAAGTTCTCTTAGTATTTTTCTCTCTTTTTTTGAACTTACAGCAAAAGTTTACTGATTTATTTCTTTCCTATAGAGATTTAGTAGTTTCATCAGTATTTCCTAATTAAGAGATGGGGAAAAAAAGGTTGTATTTAATTAAAAATGGAGAACATTTTATCCAGAAGAACTTAGACAACAGAGAGGCTGTAGGTAAATGAGAGAATGGGCCAGATCATCTTTAAGCATTATTTATGCACTTAAGAGAATTTTCAGGTGTGACCTTGGGCAAGTCCCTTAAACTCTGTAAGGCAGCAATTTCTTGATATTTAAAACAAAGTAATACCTGTGCAACCCACCTTGTAGGATTTGCACAGGATCAAATAGAATAATACACATGAATGTGCTTTGAAACTATAGAGAGTTTAGCCCAGAAAAGTATTTTTATCTCTTGCATTAAGCAACTGACATTTAGCTAACCAAAAGAAATCTGGTTTTGGGTTTTTCTCTTCAATTTTAGAGATGCCTACTCAATAAAAATAAATTCACCAAATGTTCACTTGGAGATAGAAATTATAACACAAGTAATAATGAAACAACGTAAGGCATTCCCAGGAGTTAAAAATGTAACAAATTGCTACTGTTAACAGCCAACTTTCTTACAGCAATTTAATTGCTGTTCAACTACCAAATATGTAGCACTTCAAGAAACCTCTTACATGTCTTACAAGTCTTCTAGAAAAAAGGTAATTTGAAAAATATTTCTAGTAGTAAGAGACAGCTGCACAGACCAATGTCATTTTATATGCATTAATTAGGAAGAGCACAAAATTCCTGTCCAGTGATTTTTTTCCTGTCCAAAGGCACAAAATCTTCATCTGTTTTGGACAGGTGCAGCATATCCCTTCTGTAAGGTAGCTAAACAATTAATTATGAGTCCCTAATGAATCATCATTTAAAAAAATCCATCTATGTATGAATATTCATATGCATAGGAAATTAGCAAAGATTATTCTCTCAAATTATCTCCTGCCAAAAGGGGACTTTTGCCACAATATTCATTTTAGAATGATTTTTAAAAGCCTACCACAGAAATCTTTCTTGGCCCAGACTTGCTCATTATATCAACTACTTTACTATAGATAATATGTAATGCTCACAAAGGACATTGTGATTTCCATAGCTGCTGATCCAATCAACTGTGCAACAGTGGGTTAAACCCAATAGGAAGTTTAAAGAAACGGTAAAGATTTGATAACTCAAAAATTTATTTTACTTGGCAAGTTTGAAGAGACGTGCAAAATAATTTTCTTAAAAACTGATCTAAACTTTAAATTTAATTAAAATTATTTTCATATAATGTCTTGTTTGCAGGTAAAATTGTTTACATTTCATTCTTGTTAGAATTACCTGTACATAATATGAAGCAATGAAACCAATGTCAAAAATAACAGTTCTTGATAGACTTAACTAGTAAACCATATTTTAAACATAAATAGCCATTGGGTACCTCTTTTAAATGAGGGCATGACAGGTAGGAGATTGTTTATATAATTCAATTAATCTTTTTTCAATAACCATTTAGGTAGTATTATTATCTTACTGTTTACCAAAAAGAAACTGAGACTTAGCAAGGTTAAGTGACTCATCTAGTTTTTAGTTAACTGACAGGGACAGGATGGGATTCCATATTAGGTTGATTATTTTTGCTATGTGTGGGCTACACTTTTAACATACTACATCATGTTATTTTTCATGTTCCTATATATGTTAGGGGTTAATTAGCTAATTTGCAGAGTCTAGGAGACTAGTAGAGCAAAGGGAATTTATTAGCAGTAAAACTGAGATTACGATTCAGTGTTTATTTGAAGCAATATGATAGTTTAAAGAAGAATAATATACACAGAATAGACTCCTAATAAACTTTTTTCTTGATAATAAAACTCCCTGGTGCAAATGTGCTATAAAGAGGTAAAAAGAAAAATAATTCTGATAAGTTGTGACTAAGTAAAACAGTTTTGGTTTTTAATGCCAGTGATGAACTCTAAATGTCTAGGTCAACAACAGTTACTACATCCACAAGCCCAATACTTTATCAAAAGCTGAAAGCCTTTGGAACAAGAAAAAATTATTTTTCTATTTTTTAAGGGTCCAATTCTTAAAAATCATGCTCTCTCTTAATATATATTTTTATTAGATATAAAATATTTCAAATTAAAAGCACAAAAAGGTAAAATTTTACTTCCGATTCCTATCCCATCCACTGTTTACATATTTTTTTTCTTTTTCACAGATGGTCACTATTATTTGTTTCTTGATTTTCATTCCAAAGAAAATTTTTTGTGTATACTAACCAATATGAGTAAATATCATATATAGTCTTTTAACATAAACAATAGCAGACTAAACACTGTTAAAACCAATTCTTGTTTCATATGTAGAATGCTCACAGACTCATCTTTTAAAACTTTACTTTTAATCAAAAAATTCAAACATGTAAAGTAAGCAAAAGTTCAATAAGCATTTAGATTTACTCACATAGCTGCCACCTAGATTTAACCACTATTAATATTTACATTGCCATATTTGCTTCACCTATCGGGGGGAATTATTTTAAAGAAATCATAGACATCAAGCTATTAAATATTTCAGCATTCATCTCCAAAAAGCGGAAAATTTTTCCTATACAACCATGATATTATATTGTACCGAAGAACATTAATTTCTTCAAATGGTCTAATGCCTAGTCTTTACTCAAGTTTCAGCAACTAACCTCAGAATATGAAGAATTATTACTTTTTACAGAGCTCCTTTGGCTGTAGTATTGTTAGCATAAGAGAAATATTATAGCCTTTAATATGAAAAGTTTACAATGTTTATTTTTAAATTTTGGTTGTTGTCCTTTTTTTTTTATTAGTGCCTTTCACCTCTATTCAAAAATAAAAACAATGACAACAAACACCAACCATCTGGACTCCATTTTGACATTTGCCTAGGAAACTTTCTTCATCATGACTAGTCTTCCACACTTTTACATGTATAAAATTGCCAGGATTCTATCCTCATCTTATTATTCAAAAGGAAAGGAAATCATGGTTGTGCATCTCTGTGAATATACTAACACCACTGAGTTGTACACTTTAACTGGGTGAACTGTATGGGATGTAAATTATATCTCAATAAAGCAGCTTTAAAAAAAGGGGGGGGGAGGTAATAAATAAAAATTCATTCTTAAGTAGTATCTGAATAAAGTTAGTTCCCTAAAGTAGAATTTAAAATGTTTCCAAGTATTCTTATTACTAAAATAAAAGCCTAATAATTAAACTAAATACAGCTCCTACTATTCTACTATTTTGATTATGTGACCGTATTACAACTCTGACTTTTGTTAACATAAGCATAGCATGTGGAGACAGTTATTTTAAAAAAAAGGATAAATCAGAACTAACTCTCTTAGCAAAAAGAAAATCTCATAATATATTTAAAGTTATGTGACTTGAAAGGAAATAAATAATCTTGTTCCCTAGGTGGTACTGACAACTGGTACAAGCATTCTGTAGGGAAGTTTGGCAAAATGCATCAGAAGTATTAATAATATTCACACACACTAATTTAAAAATTTCAGCTCCAGAAATTTACCCTAAAGACATATTAATAATTTTATCCCCAAGTATAAATATTTATATCCTCAAGTAAATCCATGGCCTGTTCATTCAAATACTATTTATACTAGTATAAGACTGAAAAGAACTTGGCTCTCTAACAAGAGAAAGGTTGAAAACTTACAGACCATTGAAAAGATCCAATAGTATGTAGCCATTAAAGATCATGTTGTAAGACAGTGCTTAAAAACATGGAGAATTCTTTATAACATTATTGTAAAAGTGGAGGGACTTTTGGCTTCCAGTAATGATGAAGGGTATTGGCTGGCAAATACTCCAGTAAGTTACAATATATAATCTGGCTGCTCCCTTCTCTTTGTGTGTGTGTGTGTATTTAATATATTATTTATATGTCATCTATCTATCTATCTATCTATCTATCTATCTATCTATCTAATACAACTGTTTTAAAGGCACTAGAGAGTGACCCAAATCAAGCATAAACTAAAGGAGTATTAACCACTGAAAGACAGCAACTGCAATGAGTTAGAACTTGAGTGAGTGCTTTTTTCCTGATCTCACAAAATTGCAGTCTTACTTTAGGCAGAGTTAAAGGTTGGCAGAGCAGCTGACAATTTACTGAGGGGAGGAAGGCAGAGTGGGGGTAGTCCTAGAAATCTGTGAGCCATGGAAGGGGTAGGACCAAAAATCTGAGTATAATCTCTGCCCAAATCCCTGGAGGGCCACTAAATAAGATACCAGTCGATCAACAGGAAAACAGCTGGCAGAAACCAGAGGACCTTGTGAGTTCTACTGTGTTTTCTGACCCAGGTACTCCTGTATACATGTCTAACTAGGAGGCAGAAGGCGAAAGGCTTAATGATTTCATGTATCAGAGGACAGAGCTTGGTGATGGCTTACCACAAACTTTGCCCAAATCCTTGATCAAATGCTGAATTGCACAGATACAGAGAAGATCCCCAGGAGACCAAATTAAAAAAACAAAAAAAAAAAAAAACCAAAAAAAACAGCTTGAAACTGAAAAACTGAACAGAAATTTCAGCTGTTGCACACTGCAGGGGAGACAGAGTTTATGGTTTGACTCTAAGAGAGTTAGCAGCTTGCTAAGCAACAACAACAAAATAATTTTCAGAAGAATGTAACACATCCGGTTTTGGTAAACATATCCACAATATCTAGTATTTAGCCAAAAATTACTGGACATGTAAAGAAACAGGAAAACGTGACCTATACTCCAGAAGACGGACAGTTAACAGAAACAGACTCTGAGTGGGTCTAGATGCTGGATTTATCATGACTTCAAAACAACTATTTAAATACATTCAAAGAATTAAAAGGCAATCCCTATCAAAACAACACTAGCATTCTTCACAGAACTAGAACAAACAATCCTAAAGTTTGTATGGAACCAGAAGAGACCCCAAATAGTCAAAGTAATGTTGAAAAAGAAAACCAGGGGCGCCTGGGTGGCGCAGTCGGTTAAGCGTCCGACTTCAGCCAGGTCACGATCTCGCAGTCCGTGAGTTCGAGCCCCGCGTCGGGCTCTGGGCTGATGGCTCAGAGCCTGGAGCTTGTTTCCGATTCTGTGTCTCCCTCTCTCTCTGCCCCTCCTCCGTTCATGCTCTGTCTCTCTCTGTCCCATAAATAAATAAATAAACGTTGAAAAAAAAAAAAAGAAAAAGAAAAAGAAAACCAAAGCTGGAGGCATCACAATTCTGGACTTCAAGCTATATTCCAAAGCTGTAATCATCAAGACAGTATGGTACTGTCACAAAAACAGCCACATAATCAATGGAATAGAATAGAGAACCCAGAAATGGACCCACAAACATGGGCCAACTAATCTTTGACAAAGCAGGAAAGAACATCCAATGGAAAAAAGACTATCTTCAGCAAATGGTGCTGGGAAATCTGGAAGAATGAACCTGGACCATTTTCTTATACCACACACAAAAATAAACTCAAAATGGATGAAAGACCTAAACATAAGACATAAAACCATCAAGATCCTAGAGGAGAGAACAGGCAACCACCTTTTTGACCTTGGCCATAGCAACTTCTTACTTGACATGTTTCCAGAGGCAAGGGAAACAAAAGCAAAAATGAACCACTGGGATCTTATCAAGATAAAAAGCTTCTGCATAGTGAAGAAAAACTAAAAGGCAACGATGGAATGGGAGAAGATATTTGCAAATGACATTATCAGATAAAGGTTTCGTATCCAAAATCTATAAAGAACTTATCAAACTCCACATCCAAAAACAAATAATCCAGTGAAGAAATGGGAAAAAGACATGAATAAATACTTTTCCAAAGAAGACATCCAGATGGCTAACAGACACATGAAAAGATGCTCAACATCACTCATAATCAGGGAAACACAAATCAAAACCACACAATAAGATACCATCTCACACCAGTCATAATGGCTAACATTAACAACTCAGGCAACAACAGATGTTGGGGAGGATGCAGAGAAAGGGGAACACTTTTTGTACTGCTGGTGAGAATGCAAACTAGTGCAGCCACTCTGGAAAACATGAGCTTGGAGATTCCTCAAAACATTAAAAATAGAACTACCCTACAACCCAGAAACTGCACTACTAGGTATTTATCCAAAGGATACAAAAAGGCTGATTCGAAGGGGGCATAGGCACCCCAATGTTTATAGCAGCACTATCAACAATAGCCAAAGTTATGGAAAGGGCCCAAATGTCCATTGATTGATGAATGGATAAAGAAGATGTACATACAGACAATGAAATATTACTCAGTGATCAAAAAGAATGAAATCTGGGGGTGCCTGGGTGGCTCAGTTAAGCGTCTGACCGACTTTGGCTTGGATCATGATCTAGCAGCTGGTAAGTTCGAGCCCTGCGTTGGGCTCTGTGCTGACAGCTCAGAGCCTGGAACCTGCTTCAGAATATGTGCCTCCCTCTTTCTCTGCCCCTCTCTGCTCACGCTCTGTCTCTCTGTCTCTCTCTCTCTCTCTCAAAAAAAAAAAAAAAAAAACCCACGTTAAAAAAGGATGAAATCTTGCCATTTGCAACAACATAGATGGAACTAGAGTGTATTATGCTAAGTGAAATGTCAGTCACAGAAAGACAAATATCATATGATTTCACTCATGTGCAATTTAAGAAACAAAACAGATGAACATAGGGGAAAGGAAGCAAAAATAAGATCAAAACAGAGAAGGAAGCAAACCACAAGAGACTCTTAAATACAGAGAACAAACTCGGGGTTGATAGAGGGGAGGTGAGTAGGGGGATGGGCTAAATGGGTGATGGACATTAAGGAGGGCACTTGTTGGGATGAGCACAGGGTTTTATATATAAGTGATTAATCACTTAATTCTATTCCTGAAATCATTTTTATACTATATATTAACTAACCTGGATTAAAAAAAAACACACACACACAAAAACAAAACAGAATTGAAACTTAACTTGAAAAAAAAATTAAAGGGAAACTTGCCAACAGGATGGGCAGAAGGAACAGCAAACTTGAAGATATCAATAAAATGATCATATCTGAAGAACAGAGCAAAAATAGGATAAATATAAATGAACAGAGCTTTGGAGTCCTGTAGACTAACATTTAGAAGTCCAACAGAATGTAACTGTAGTCCTAGAAAGAGAGAAAGAAGAAAAGAAAAAAATATCTGAAGAAACAACAGCTGAAAACTTCCCAAATTTTGTGAAAAGCATGGAGGTATTAATCTTAAAAACTCAGTAAATTCCAGGATAAATACGAAGAAAACTATTCCTTGTTAGGCACATCAGAGTCAAATTTCTGCTGGCCAAAGATAATGAAAACATTTTGAAAGCAGGCAGAAAATGAACAAATCATTTATACAGAAACAGCAATAACACAACGACTGCCTTCTTACAGAAACAATCTAGGCCATAACATAGAAGAATTACATATTCAAAACGTCAGTAAAAAAAGCTGAAAACTAAAAATTCCATATCTGATGAAACCTTACTCCAAAGAGGAAAGGGAAATAGGTATTTTCAGATAAGCAAAAGACTGAGTTCATTTGTTGCTAGCTGAACTGCAGTAAAAGAAATACTAGAAGAATCTACTCAGGCTGAAGGGAATGATTGTGAATGGAAACTGAGATCTAGAAGAAGGAATTAAGGGCATTGGAAATGGCAAATTATGGGGGTAAATGTAAGGTCAGTCAGTCAATCTATATATCTATCTATCTATGTCTGTCTAACTATATCTATCTGCATTTTTTTCAAAAAGAATGATACTGTTGAAAAATTTCTGTATTTTACCTGAAATGCAATACAAATTCTAAGTAGATTACAATCCTTAGAGCAAATCTATATATCTATATACATACCTAAATCTATTACATATATATGCATATATACCTATATATATGCACATATATGTAACACTACATTGTACATCTGAAACTAATACTGTATGTTACCTAGACCAAAATAAAAAAAATTTAAAAATGTGTATAATAATACAGACAAGGGGAAAAAAAGGAAGAGCAGGCAGCATGAGCTCCATATTTGCATCAGTTCCTCTTGTCCCCTTTCACACAGGGACGAGGAATGGTGGCCTGGGTAGACACTGCACATGCAGTTGGTTTGCATTACAGTCTAGGAAACCTTAATCTTTTAAAGGAACTGCTGACAAACGTGCCCAACTTTTGATCCAGAAGGGGATATTATCTTTATTAACTTGGACGGCAACAAAACAAAATAATACAAACCCACACTGTCCACTTCCCTAGAAGAAAACATGTTAGACACTTTATCTTCTGAGGCTGTATAAAACACCCTTGGAAAGACTGGAAAAAAGTTGATGAGACTCAACAATTCTACTTGTAAGTACTTACCTCAGAGAAATTAATACATAGAATGCTCACATAAAGACTTGCTCATGAACTTTCAAATTAATACATAAAATGTTCACATAAAGACTTGCTCGTGAACTTTCAAAAGCAGCTTTGTTCATGATCACCAAAAATTGGAAATAACACAAATGTCCATAAACAGGAGAATGGAAAAGCTATGGTATATCCATACAATGAAATACTACTCAGTGGTATGAAAGAAACCAGGCAGAAAAAAGCAAATATGATATGATTCCCTTTGTATAAAATTCTAGCAAGGGCCAAACCTATTTATAGTGACAGCAACATATCAGTGATTGATTGCCTGGGGGTCAGGTCAGGGGTGAGTGAATGACTGCAAGGGTCACATGGAAAGTCTTGTGGGTGATGATGTGTTATACATCTTGATTGTAGTGCTGGATACATGGGTGTATGTTTGTCAAAATTCATTGAAATTTACCTTCAAAATTTATGCATTTTTGCATGTAAATTATGCCTCAATAAATTTGATGAAAGAAAAAGATAGCACAAAAATTTATTTCGTTGTTGTCTCTTTAAAAATGACAATTGTTGGGGCGCCTGGGTGGCGCAGTCGGTTAAGCGTCCGACTTCAGCCAGGTCACGATCTCGCGCTCCGTGAGTTCGAGCCCCGCGTCGGGCTCTGGGCTGATGGCTCAGAGCCTGGAGCCTGTTTCCGATTCTGTGTCTCCCTCTCTCTCTGCCCCTCCCCCGTTCATGCTCTGTCTCTCTCTGTCCCAAAAATAAATAAACATTGAAAAAAAAATAAAAAAAAATGACAATTGTTTATACTGGATTAAAATTCTACAATCAGAAAAAACTAACATTTATTGAAAGTATTTAAGAAAGATTAATTTATGTATTGGAATTATAAGAAAACTTGTCTTTATTGAGATATACACCCATAGGATTCATTGCTCTACACTTTTAAATCCTTAGCAAACCAAAGCTTTTCTAGATATGTGAAAATAACTATTGGAGTGAAAAAGGAGACTAGAAAAACATGCTCGATTTTCTAGCTTTTAGTTTAACATATTCAGTGGAAAGTTGAACAACGTTGGAATATTAAACTTATCAGACTTGTGAAAGTGACCTAGTTTGGAGAGACTCCTGTCATGCAGCTTTGTGGTAATTATTTATTGATTCTTCTCCAGCATACTTATTCCTTGATAACTTAATCGAAGACAGTTTTACCTTTAGTGCAAGAGCAAAGAATCTGATTAACTTCATTCTAACCCTACAGGTGTTTCATGTGTTTACAATGAATCCAAAGCTTTGGTAAAAAAAAAGTCACACTAATAATATCATGATATTGTGATATTGACTTAGGGTTTTCTTTAATATACAGCTGACCCTTGAACAACATGGGGGTTAGGAGCACTGACCTCCACAACACAGTTGAAAATTCTCATATAACTTTTGACTCCTCAAAAACTTAACCTGCTGTTGACTAGAAGCTTCACCGATAACATAAGCAATTGGTTAACACATATTTGGCATGTTACATGTACTATATACTGTACTCTCACAATAAACCAAGCTAGAGAAAATGTTTCTAAGAAAATCATGAAGAAGAGAATCTGTATATGTTTGTCTGCTGTCTGCTGAATAAATGAACAGGTTCCTTTAATAAATGAGCAGGTTTCCTTTAGCCGTTGCAATCAGAACACTGGTCTAATTCACCCAACTACTTTCCCCGAGCAGTTTCTCTGTCCAGTGCTCACCCCAGTTTTATATAACTGTAACTACAGTTATATATAAAATATAAAACTGGATCTCAGGTAATAATGGCAAGAATGTATCTTGGACCACAGGGTCTTTCTGCTAATTATACCATTCTATGTTGTTCTATACGTGAGCATGCTGCTTTCTTGTCTTGCCAAAGCATTACTGAAACTTATTTTACCCTGTCATTAACCCTTGAAACTGCTTATCAAAATGTTGGAGAAGTAGACTATGACTGGGTAAAGTTCCCTGAGTGTTAGAACTGTCTTCCTAAGTCTAGAAAGATTTTCACACGAAGGGATCTACCTAGAGTTTAAAAGGCAAAGACAAGAGAACTGAATTTCTGGATCACTGTCTGGGCAACAGGTCAGTGATTAATGGGGAATATTTGCCGCAGTGCACTGTGATATTCCACTTTTATCATTCCAGACTCACTGGACTAAAGATCTCATGCATACATTCTTAATAGGACTTATTTTCCACTTCATCCTCTAATTACAATGCTTTCATACTAGAAAATTGTGAAGGATGTTGTTCCAAAGTGGTATCTCCACTTTGAAAATAAGCCTACCTGAACAAAACATCCTCTTTCATTCCATTCTTCTTTCACTCCTTAAAGTATCCAGATATAATTTAAATATTTTTTTAAAATTTCTTTATTTTAAGGGAGAGCAAGCATGGAGGTGGCAGTGAGAGAAGGAGGGAGAGAGAATCCCAAGCAGACTTTGCACCATCAGCGTGGAGCCTGATGTGGGGCTCGAACTCACAAACTGTGAGACATGATGACTTGAGCCAAAGACTGATGCTTAACCACTGAGCCACCTAGGTGCCTCTAATTTATTTATTTATTTATTTATTTATTTAAAAAAAATTTTTTTTTCAACGTTTATTTATTTTTGGGTCAGAGAGAGACAGAGCATGAATGGGCGAGGGGCAGAGAGAGAGGTAGACACAGAATCGGAAACAGGCTCCAGGCTCTGAGCCATCAGCCCAGAGCCCGACGCGGGGCTCGAACTCACGGACCGTGAGATCGTGACCTGGCTGAAGTCGGACGCTTAACCGACTGCGCCACCCAGGCGCCCCAAGGTGCCTCTAATTTAAATCTTTCTTATGATTCATATATTTGGAAGTCTTGGTTTTTTTTTTTTATCATGCCAGAAGAAGAGAATCTAAACAGTATTTAGATAAATAATGGGACTTGGTACACCAGTTTTTAAGGTTGAGATAATGGGAAAGCCTTAGTCTCTTATCTAGCTATGTAAAACAGAAAAACAGCAAATGGTGAAATACCAATTTGTAAAAGGATGCCTCATTATTTTCACTAAATAATTAATGCCTTGGGGCGCCTGGGTGGCGCAGTCGGTTGAGCGTCCGACTTCAGCCAGGTCACGATCTCGCGGTCCGTGAGTTCGAGCCCCGCGTCGGGCTCTGGGCTGATGGCTCAGAGCCTGGAGCCTGTTTCCGATTCTGTGTCTCCCTCTCTCTCTGCCCCTCCCCCGTTCATGCTCTGTCTCTCTCTGTCCCAAAAATAAATAAACGTTGAAAAAAAAATAATTAATGCCTTATTTACAGAATAGAGATTTACCAAAAAGATACTATTTCCACTTGTACCTGAATGCATTGTTTTTTGTTGTAGTGGAAAAATAATTGATACTATTTTTTTTAATTCACCCAGAAGCTTTCATCTCCATGCATTCAACACAGTTATGCAGAATTTTTTGAAGTCCCACAACTCAATGAAATAGCTTTTATCTGCAATAGGAAACAAAGTGTTAAGAGAACAAGAAAAGGAAGGTCATTAAACTTGCCTAGGGTGGGGAAGGGACAAGGCAGAGAGAAAGAAATTGAAGAAATCCTTGAGAACAGGTGACACCATTGGACCTTTGAAGATAGCAGAATTTTTTGGTGGTTAAAGGGTCTGCTTAGGACAAGGGGCTATATATGCATGAATGTGGGGGTTTGAGAGCACAGTGCCTGTTTGAAGAAAAACACTACAGCTTTGGGGAAGCTATTAAAGATTCTAGATTAAGGGAGAATGTGTGAAGAGCAGAAGGATAATATATTTTGAGGAGATGACTCTAGTTGTAATAGATATATATCTATCTCACCTATTTGTGATATATATCATATATATATGACATATATATCACATATATCATATACCTCACATATATATCACATATTCATACACATATGAATACAGTCAAGTTGGAAGAGAAATTGTCTGCAGGGAGGCTTTTTCCAAAGCTACTGTTCTATCTCAGAATGGAACCATTGGGGGCCTAGAACTGGGTGATGAAGAGAATGGGAAAGAAACTTGGTTGTAAGAGGTGTCAATAATACTATGGAAATGAAGTAAACATGATTTGATGACAGACTAGCCATCAGGGATAAGTATTTAAAGACTTCAGGATGTTTGGAATGAGTTTATTGGTAGAACAAGAGGTCTGGAAGGGGAACTCCTTTGGGGATTAAAATACTGCAGACAACTTTTGACAGATTAGCTGAGGAACTATCTGGCACTCAGTAGGATATAGGGATTAAATTCTGTAGTGAAGGCTGGGCTCCAGATCTGGATTAAGGGTGGCTACTGCCTTTTAAAATCTAGGGGGACTCTGGACATATCTGCATGCAAAGGGTTTGAAAAAGACAACAGAGTTAGCCTCAATTGTTGATCCACTCATATATACCTACACCTACCTCCGTGCAGACAGTGAAGACTAGAAGGCAGAGACGAAAACAGCTACTCCCCATGTGAACTGTCTGTGTCATGTAGTCAGGCTCACACCAAACTGGGTGTCTCTAGCACCCTTGTTTTGCTTATAGCTGCACTCTTTACTGCTTGCCTAAAGGTAATTATGTTTCCCAGCATCTTTTGGAACTCTTCATCTGTGCCCCGAAGAAGGACCTGGACACTTGCCACTCACCTGTCACCACAAGAGCATTCCCAGCCTGGGATGACAGAGACAAGTAAGGCTATTCCATCAGGGCAGCGTGGGGTGCTGGGCAACACTAGGACAGTCCCACAGATGCAGGGAGAAATGAGGAAAGCTTCCTGCAAGTGGTGCTGTCCCTGCCATGTCTTAAAGGGGAAGGGACAAAGGGAAACTTGTTCCAGACAGAGATAATGTAAATACACAGAGGAAAGAATAGTCATGACACAGTTGAGAAATTCTACAGCTTGTACAACAGAAATATAGATCATAGAGCATCTTTTTGGCTAATTTTGATTTTATACTTAAGGTAATGAATAAGCACTAAAGAAGAAGACACAAGGAAGTGACATGATAACATTTCCATTTTATTTATTTATTTATTTATTTATTTATTTATTTATTTAACGTTTATTTATTTTTGAGACAGAGAGAGACAGAGCATGAACGGGGGAGGGTCAGAAAGAGGGAGACACAGAATCTGAAACAGGCTCCAGGCTCTGAGCGGTCAGCACAGAGCCCGACGCAGGGCTCAAACTCATGGACTGCGAAATCATGACCTGAGCTGAAGTTGGCTGCTTAACCAACTGAGCCACCCAGGCGTCCCTAAAATTTCCATTTTAAAAACATTCCAACAGTGTGGAACTTTGGAAGATGTCTTGGGAAACTGGTGGCAAGACAATGTTAAAAGTTATTGCAATGGTTGAAATAAGTGATGGTGAGGGCCCGAGTGGAAGAAGGAAGAGAAGGCCCAGAAATAAATAAAGAAGGGAAACATTATGGATGAAGTATCAGCAAAAAAGTAAAAGGATGGAAGGGCCGGAGAGGGGAAGGGGCCCAGGAAAGAAGGTCCTGGGAGAAGGACAAGGGGGTACGTTCAAGAATACAAGTGCTACCACTGAAGACTCTTTAAAAAAAAAATTTTTTTTTAATGTTCATTTATTTTTCAGAGACAGAGACAGAGCATGAGTGAGGGAGAGGCAGAGAGAGAGGGAAACACAGAATGCAAAGCAGGCTCCAGGCTCTGAGCTGTCAGCACAGAGCCCGATGTGGGGCTGGAACTCAGAAGTCATGAGATCATGACCTGAGCCGAAGTTGGATATTTAACCAACCAAGCCACCCAGGCGCCCCTGAAGACTCTTTTTTAAGGAAAGGGGAAAGAATGGGATTCCAATGATTCAGGTACAAATTTAGGACTTAATAACAGAATACCGAGATGTTTTTATGTCAGAGCATAAAAGTTTTCTTTAGTTCAAATAGCTCCAAATGATTTCAAAAGGAAATTCAAATTACAAAATTGGATATTTATATCTGTGCCAGACTAGATTAAATCAAATTAACAAAACTTTAAAACATACCTATATTTGGAATTCCTCTGTAGACTATAGAGAATGGCAGAAGCATAAGGCATTGATATTTGCTTGTCTGTTTACCTACAGCTTGTACACGCATAATTCCTCTTGCTTCCCATTTCCTCCCCTTTACACTCTTTTCCTCAGGATGAACACAATAATAAATATATTTTGTAGCACCTTTTGTTTGAAGAGACCTAGGTTTTACTGTCTTCAGAAAAACTCAAAACACAAATTTATTATTTTTATAGGTTATTCTATATAGAGCTTATACTTACCCTACAGATCCCAGTTTTTGAAACTTCTTTTTCTTTTTTTTTCTTTTTTTAAATTTTTTTTTTCAACGTTTATTTATTTTTGGGACAGAGAGAGACAGAGCATGAACGGGGGAGGGTCAGAGAGAGAGGGAGACACAGAATCGGAAACAGGCTCCAGGCTCTGAGCCATCAGCCCAGAGCCTGACGCGGGGCTCGAACTCACGGACCGCGAGATCGTGACCTGGCTGAAGTTGGGCGCTTAACCGACTGCGCCACCCAGGCGCCCCGAAACTTCTTTTTCAACTATAAATATGAAATCATTACTCTCTTGGTCATGGGCCTCAGAAACTCAAATTAGCAAATTCTGTAATCTGAAACCTTCTGAATCTAACAAAAGTTTTGGATATTAGCACCAAATATGCCGTCCATTTAAAAATATGACTCTTCCAGTGCAGACTGGTACCCTCAGCCATTTTATTGCTTACTCAATCAATATTAAATATTAATGTCTTCAAGCACTTTCTGACCTATTTCATGTTAAGACCAATAACTCACCTTAGAAAAGTTCTTGATATAATTAACAATCTTTTCAGGCACACTTCCACAGCTGACCCACTTTAAAGTGGAGAAAATTAATACAAATAAAGGAGAATGTGCCACAGGATTATTTACCCTTATAATATTTAGAGCTGGTTAAAAGTAATTTAGAACTTCCCTTGAAACCAATTTAAAAAATATTCTCAAGAGTAACCTACACAGGATCAAAGTCCACTTAATATAATGAGACAATATGCCCATTATAAACTGCCAAACGATAAGACACTGGTCTGGGCTTGACAAAGGTAAATGACATTCAGATATTTATTGTTTATGGCAGCAGCCTTTGAAGCAGAATGCAAGACTCTTAATTAGAGTGCAGGAAGAAACTATCAAAGCTGCTATTTCTAAATTTTTTATCTGAAAGGAAAAAAAAAAGCTTTATCAAATTAAATATTCAGATATTCACTGCTCCCCTCCCTTGGTGCTTCTTGTAAAAAGCTCCATACAAGATAGCCCCGTGATGATTCTGCAGAGACTACACAGTGAGAAGAGGTCAGCAGGGTACCTCACTTGTTTTACAGCAGTCAGTGACTTCTGATGTATTATGGTTTATGAGCTATAGAATGTCACTGATGCAGTTAATTTTAACATCCAAGACCTTACACAGCAGAGTAATTCTATTACAATACTTCGTAAAGAGATGGGGAGTGACCACGAAAATATTTTGCAACAAACAGAGATTTTATGATTATCTTAAAGCAAAGAATTTAATCAAGAGTTGACCTTTCAGAAAAAGAAAATGGTCTTTATTTGCTGATGTTTACTGGGACATACTACCTGTCAGTAGTATGCTACCTATGAGTTGATTTAAAGAAGCCAAGGAGGAGAAGGAGGAGGAGCAGGAGAAAGAGAAGGACTACAAGAAAAAGAAGAAGAAACAGGAAGAAAACAACACACTTATTCTACAACTTGAAAATAAAAGTAACAAGTTAACATGGATCAACTCTGAATTTGAAAAGAACTCTAAGGAAAGATTATTTTGAAATTGGACATTCCTGAAAATATTTCTGAAAGTGGCTCACCTCACAACTCATATTTGTATCAAACTTAAGAATGGAAGTTTCTATTCTGCTTTAAAATCTTCTAAAGGAAGAGTTCCAGAGGTTTTTGTTTCTTTTATTTTGCAAGAACAAAGGATGATATCAGGAAAGACTGACACTTCCTGGCACAATTACAAGAATATTCTTTGCATAACCAAAGGATGGGATTTAATGCAAACATCATGTTTTAGGAAAGTCAGCCAGTGCCACACTTCTCTCACCAATACAACTTTGCTACCTTTTCCTTCTGGACAGAGGTAAAACCAAAGTTTGAAATAAGGAAAACAGAATGGGACCTTTGAAACACTCACTGTATCATAAGCCTTAAACTGAAATGAAAAATAAAATCACACTACACTGTCCAAAATGATCATTCATGTACTCCTTTTTAAAAAAATGTTTATTTATATTTGAGGCAGGGTACGCATGTGTGAGTGCGCCAATGAGTGTGAGCAGGTGAGGGATAGACAGTGGGAGACAGGGAATCCCCAGCAGGCTTCAAGCTGTCAGTGTATAGCCTAATGGAGGTAGTGTGGTGAGGCTTGAACTCATGAATCCGTGAGATCACGACCTGAGCCAAAATCAAGAGTTGAATGTTTAACCGACTGAGCCACCCAGGTGCCCCAACACTCATTTCTTACTAAAATACTTTATTTCCTCATCTATTTCTTATCCTTTACAATTCTACTTTTTGAGTGTTTGCAAATGTATAGGACATATTAATACAGCGGTCCATATAACATAATTTACAAATAAGAGTACATGTTCTGGGTGAGTGCTCAAAAATATCTCATTGATAAGAGGGCAAAAAAGCTTAAAAACCATGGGCTTATGGTGCTGATATAATAGTGGGCTGCAAATTCCATCATGTGATTAGCTACAGTAATTGCATGTAAACAAATGGTTAAAAGTGCTGCACTTATACGATGTTAACATGAATTTTTTCCTATTAAGTTCCTGAACCACTATTTTAATGCCTCACAATTAATGAAATCACCGCAATTTTAGTCCTTACTGCAATCCTTATTTTAGGTTATTACAATAATTTAAAAACAATCCTTCTTCAGCCATGTAGTTAAATTGGGTACTTGACTTCCCTTTGTTGTTCCAGATAATGACAATTACTATGAGGTCTCTACAATGCTTCCCTTGTTTGAGGAAGACCATGAGTTACAAACTGAACACAAGAGTCATGTTAGAATTACAAATGTGTGTATACCTATTATACACACACGCACGTATGCACACACTTCTTTTTTTTTTTTTTTAATTTTCTTAACATTTATTTATTTTTAAGAGACACAGAGAGACAGAGCATGAGCAGGGGAGGGGCAGAGAGAGGGAGACACAGAATCTGAAGCAGGCTGTAGGCTCTGAGCAAGTGGTCAGCACAGAGCCTGATGCGAGGCTTGAACCCACAAATTGTGAGATCATGACCCAAGCTGAAGTCAGATGCTCAACCGACTGAGCCACCCAGGCACCCCTGCACACACTTCTTTACATGAAAGTCCATTCTTCTGTGCTAAGGTCTAACTTAAACACAGGTAGTATGGATGGGTGGTATGGATGTCTACCATGATGATTTCAGGATCCTGAAATTCCATAGTGATCCATACTTATGGATCTAAAAGACGCCTGACTTCTTGAATTTCTGCATTCTGTCATAAACATCATCTCAGGAAAACTGATACAATTTATTAATTCTACTTTAACAAATGAGAAAATCAAAGCTTGGAGAAAGAAGACATGTGATCATGTTATTTTTTAATAGAGTCATATTCAGTAAAATGCAGCATTTTAAACACATAGTTTGGTGCTCTTGGAGAAATATTTATATTTGTCATACTATTCTTAAATTAGTGGAAGCAGGACTTCTATTCCCGTTCTTTCTGATGCCATTTTCTTAAATGCAATCAGCAAAGTCATAGAAATTGGCACTGTCAGATATTAAAAAATTATGGCAAATCTGTAATTCATAATTCATTTATTTCCCAAAGTCCATTTGCAGAGTGCCAACTAGGTATAAAAAGGCACTATGCTGACAGCTCTTGGGGACTGAGATTAGGACAGGACATTCTATGGCTCTCCAAGGAGAGAGGGCACCAACCCCAAGGGCACAGGCATAGAAAACTAAAGATGGGAGAACCCAAGAGCGTGTAATCATTTTGTTCAAGGCATACAGAAGATCTCTTATAAAATCATATGCTTTAAGAGTTTAGCAAGCAGATTCACTGGCCTCTGCAATAAATGCAGTCATATTTAAAAAGGAAGTGACACAACACTACACTGTACTCACACACAGCTATTAGAAATGATATCCACCTTAAAATGGTTTATGTAACTTTTATTGTACTTCCAGGGGGTAGAATAGATTTACACTTAAGTTTTGGAAAACTGCTCACTGACAGAACCATTATAGTAATTGCACTGGGTCTGTTTATTAATTTGTCACAATTAAGTCAATAAGAGCTTTACTAATGTCCTATTACTTGATTAGTTTTGAAAGTGATTATCTTAAGAACTCAACTTAATTGGAAGCCTCTCAATTTACAAGGTACATTAAACCCTCAGTAGCATCTTAAGATTATTCAACATATGCAGGTCAATTACCAGTAATCACTGTTTTGTACAAATGTTCCATAAAAACTATAGCACGACATGACAAAGAGGGAAAGTGAGACCTAATTAATAATGCTAAACTCCAACTGACATTTCCAGGATAAAAGGGCAATATGAGCCTTCATATAAGGTCTTCCTAAAACTAGGTCTGTTACTAAAAATCAAATAAAGAAATGCTAGCAACTCTCTACCTTACAGATGAAGATAATTTGTCATGATTGCTAAATCACCAAATTGCATTGCTTGTACTCATGCCCAGCTGCACATTAATTTCCAGATTAGTAAATTACAATTAATTCTTATTATTGCTCCATCACTTTTCTTTTTCCAGTTAATAAAAGAGACAGCAATCAATTCCTGTTCATCCTACTTTTTAGAACAGATCAACTACAACCACTACTGCATGAGCAGAAAACATGGAGTGGTTAATATACCCACTGAGAGTGTAAGGCTTTTAAAAATTATTGGCTGTAGTATAAATATTTTATATTGACCTTCCAATTCCCAAAGATTCAATATAGTTAGTTGAATATTTACAATGATTAACAAAAATAAGGGCTGAGAAATTGCTTTGATACCTAGGCTGATTTCCAAACATCTAATCAAACAGTTTCATAAACTTTTAAATTAAACTTTATTAATTAGATATTTGAAAGGTTTGCCCCACACTAAAAACATGAGCCTGGTCTTGAGATTAATCACAGGAAAATTGATTGCTGCTTCATTAAAAATCTGGGATAGTAGGCTCCTTGAAAAGATTATTCCACTGCTGACCTGTAAAGGCACTGTATGAATTATGTGTTCTGACTTGTTCCTAATTTAAGTCCTGTACACAGAATACATTTCCAATTGCCAAGTCTGATTTGCCACCAATTGTGTGAATACAGTGAACAAAGCTGAATCCCTAAAATACTAGTTCTGAGCATTTGAAAAACTTGAGATGAAAGCCACTTTGAGTTTGTTGCATTCAAATAACTATAATTGTCCTTAAAATTGTCCTGGGGAGTTAACTGCTTCAACAGTGGGATGCTGTGGGGGAAAGTAGTGGTCATATTTAACAATCCAGTTCCATGCATTTTGTACCAAGGATCTATCTGCCAAGAACTGAATAGTGAGGAAGGCCTCTTACCAGCCTTCCCACATACCACAAGCCATTTTTAAGGGATTTAAGCAGCCCTCTTGGGGTAGATTGTCTCTCAATTGCCTACACATCACCTTTGATAAATTTTTGCACTTTAATTACTCATATGCTGTAATTTAGCTTTAAGTGTGGGCACTTCAGGAAATACAGAAAAAAAAAAAAAAACCACACATTTTTTCAGCATCTAATCCATGGTTGAATAAAACATCAGCCAGTTTACTCCATTCACATGTCAACTTTCTGCCACTGCCCCACCGAAGCGCAGCAGAAGTGGTCTGTGGCAGACGGGAATTCATGAAGCAAGAGGGTGGGGTGGTGTAGAGAAGTAATGAGGACTGTTAGAGGCTGTGAGCAAAGACAGATATGGTCTGCTCCTTCCTCCAGGGAATAAAAGACACTGAAAACCTCATTTACCTGGGTATTAACTTCAATTATGGCCAGAGGAGTGAGAAGAAATGGAACAGTTCAGACACCATTAGGTTCTTGAAATTCTTACTGCCTCACAACGCATGACTAAGGAATAGCAAAGCATCCTTTATTCAGAATTTCTTGTCCCTTACGTCCCAATAAAGGAGGATATACACAAAGTACCTTTAAATTAAGTGTTGCTATCCTTATTTTCCACTTGCAATAAATAAATGCCTTTAGTTTGGTCAAGCTATGGAGTGCTTGGCACAGATATAGTGATCTGACGCTTGGCAAGAGAATTAAATGATCCAGAAGAAGCCTGGGTTCCCTCCTCCTCTTCTGATGGGAGGATGATCATAGCTTCTTGGGCTCTGGAATGCCCTCAGGTATAGGACCAGGTCACCAGCTGCTTAAAATAAAGTTACTTTGCCTGAGCCATAGGAATGGCTTTTACACAAATGGCTCTCCTTTCTATGTTACCCCGAAGTCCTTCATTGAAAATGTTTTTTTGTTCCCCTCTATGCTAAAATGGACCAACATTTGCTTTCTAGTCTTACTGAATTAAAAAAAAAAATAGTGCAAGGGAAAAAACATGTAAACTTTTTTGGGGGGTAATTAATGTCTGGAATCAGTGCTTTCCAGAAGACGCAATAAACTGCTTAGAATTAATTGAAAGAGTTGGGTAATTATTAACAAAATAAACTAGTCATAGAAACAGAATCCTCCCTCCCCTCTCCTCCGCCACTCCTCACCCCTCAAGGATGTTTGGAGTTGGGGGCTTCACTGAGCAGCTCTGAGATTTAAGAAACTAACTAGCTCTTATGGCTCATTTCTTATATTACGATGGTTCTCAAAGTATGGTCCTTGAGCATCAGCAGCATTGGTAGCATCAGCCTCTGCGTCAGCTGGATCTGGGTAGAAATGCAAATTATTGAGACCTACCAAAAACCTGTCCAGTCAGAAACTCTTAGGGGGCAGCCAACAATATTTGTTTTTAACAAACTCTCCAGGCAATTCTTATACACTCTAAAATTTGAGAACTACTATTCTATTAAAGCTGGGTATTTTCATACCAATTTTCTAATATTTCTATATTTCAAAAGTTAAACTGACCATCAATTGGGCAGGGAAATGTTTTCAAAGGTAATTGAGAAGAGAAATGAAGCTATTCTCAGCATATAAACACTAGACTTAATGCAGTGATTTTCAACCCCAGGTGAACATTGGAATAGCTGAGGAGATTTGAAAAATGCCAAGACCATACTCCAAGCCAAATGAAACAGACCTGGGGACAGGGAGGCAGCAAAAATATGTATGTTTAAATGCCCTAGTTATTCTAAAGCACTGGAAAGGTTGAGAATCACTGACAGAAAGTAACCATAGCAGTCAGACCCTCAGTAGAAGTGAGACAGCCTAAGAACTAGGAAGGAGGGCTCTACAGATATTTACAGCAAGAGTGCACATACCTTCTTATGGACCAGGTTTATGCCATATTAATTAAACACTATCTAATATGTGGGACATGGAAAAAGACCATTGCCTTTTATTGCCTCACACACTTCTTAAATCTTATGGATGGAGCAGTTCTTATTTCTAGAGGAGACAATTCACCAATAAATATAATTTTAGAGAGGAAACTGAGATTGGAACCTATAGGCTGATTCCAAAGTATTCTAAAAAATAACAAATATTTGAGTATGGAACCAGCACAATCCTACATGTACTACATGGAGACATTGTCTCTATATTTCCAGCTGGTTCTACAAATACCATTTCTCTTCCTGACCTCAAAAATGAAACTTGAGAATGGGTTATAAGCACTGAGTAGTTTAAAAACTTAAAAACTGCTATAAAAGAAGTATCAAGACCAAATTAGTTTTAGTTATGTGCTATTTTCTATAATATAAAATACTATACACACCACATAATTTTATAATGAAAATTGAGAACAAAAATTAATAATAATTTCAATTTACATTTATTTCACACCACTTCAAAATGATATTTTATAATTAAACCATTAGATTTCCACAAAAAACTTTATGAGGTCATTAGGATAAGTAAAATTACTATTATTATTTTACTTTATGAGAAGGTAACTCAGTTTAGTGACTTATCCAAGGCCAAGAGCTATATTGACAATGTTCATAAACAGCAGCTTTAACTATGGTACTGATATTCTAATGTCTGACATTGATAACTTTGTGCATGTCAGTATGAAAACCTTAAAATATAGTTATTATTAAAACATTCAATCAGGAAAAATAAAAACAGAGTAGGTTAGCTTAAGATGCTTGGAAAAAGTAGAACTTCCTTCTTTTCTAGGGTTGCTTGAACTTTGAATTTTTAGCAGATCCACAAAATATATAAATAAAAGATAAAGATAAGACACAACACTGATTTTACACTCAGGTTGTATCATTGCTACAGAACCTTTTTCAGCATTTTGTATCAGAATATTAGAGAATCATTAAATAAGTCTGATCTGTTCATGTTCAAAAAATTTGTTTCTTGATTTTTAAAATATTATTCTTGTGACTTAAAGTCTAAGATTGTATTTGCTTCATCTTAAAATTTAATAAGTTTAATAATATGAACATTTATATTTCAACTCTCAAATAAAACACAGGGAGATATATGGAAAATATTTTTAAAAATATTTAGCTTAATTAGATGGTCTTTCATAGTTTGTGTCTACTGAAACCAGCTACAATAATACTTAAGCATTTACACCCCAAAGTAAAACCCAATAAGGGGGCTACTGCCTTTTGTTACTATAGTACATGCTTCACACAGGATAATCTTTCACTATTAGAAAACCTTAAGCTATGTAGCATTCTTAATTAAGGCCCCATTTCAGTTAAAGTAAAGCAATTTGCAATTTAATTATAATAATAATACAAATTGCAACGTAACTAATGATACAATATGCTGTTGTGTTGCATAATTAGAGCAGTCAGTAAATAAGGTTTTACAAAGCAGGAAATAAGAATAGGTGAAGGAGTTGTGCTCATTCATCACCTTGCTGACTAAGGAGAGCTGGAACGGAGATCAGTCACTTCCCAGCACATCCCTTGATGTGCGCCACAAAAGCACACGCTATAGACAGTTCCACTAACCTAATATAACCACCAGGCAAGTGTCAGTTTGGAAAAATCCACAAAGAGAAACAAGTGATAAAATAGTATATAGCTAAAACTAACTCATTTATCAAGAAAGACAGAATAATTATTAGGAATGCCCAGATTGTAGGCCCTGTGATAGAAATGAGTAATGGGAACATTAACTATATTATTTTAAATTAAGAACACACTGGAGAAAACTCCAAATCTAGTAAGTTTACTCTATCTAGGCTTGAATTACACCTAGAAATATGGAAATAGTGAAATGCTTGATTTTACAAACCACAGAGGTGATTTTTCTTCTGTGGGGTGGAGAAAAAGAATGCATAGGGCCTCCTGTTCACAGTAATAAGATCAGACATCAAATTTTGACATTTGCACATTAGAGAAATTGAGTTCTACCTGAAATCTAATCTACTAAAAAGGCCATGCTTTCCTTTTAGCAGAGGTGTTATATAATACACACATCTTCATTCTGCTATTGTATCGGTGAAGCTGGTATGTTAGCCGAATCAGGTCCTGTGTATGACACCCAGGTATCTGTTCAAATTACCGCTTGCTATTAAATCACAATTCCTATTAACTTACAAGATAATATAGCAGCTCTTGAATTAAGAATTATTACAGATGTAGCAAAAGAGATAATTATGTATCTATTTTTTCTCAACAGATTTTTGGGATGGAATTCCTAATGTGGAACATGAGTCAATTATTTAGATTCTCTGCTATTCTCAGTTTGCACAAATGCTGAAAACCAATTTGGCTTATTGGTGTTTTGGCTCCAAATGCATAAACCTCCTCAATTTAAACTACTGCTTGCTTTAAATTCAACTCGGTGAGTACTTATTATCTCTCCTTGGCACAGACCAGTTTACATTCATCAGTTACTTGAGTGAGTGTATAATACAGTAACATATAAAAAATATATTCTGCTTTACCAACCAGGCCGTGAATACCCTGAGGGAAAGATCATGTCGGTTGTCTTTTTAAATAAAGTGAAGAGAAACAGAAAATCTTCCCAGGACCCAGTACAGAAACTTTATCACAGCAGGGACTAAAATAAATGCTTATTTCTTACAACAGAAAGGTAAAGAAACCAATTATCTTCAGGCAATAATCTGAATACTAGAGGGATGTGAATAGATAACACCAATAAGTTCACATTTTTTGTTAGCATATAGGTGTTGGCAAAGAGCAGCATCCCTATTTTTAAAATTGAGAAGCAAGAGAACTATGATATTACAGACAGAATATTCTATACCTCTCCCATCGTAATTATTGCCAAAATTTTCAAAGCCAGTCAACAGTGAGTATGTAGCTACTGTATTCTAAAAAGCACCCTCAAGCACTTTTTTTCTTGTGGGAATCATTCCACAGACACTCCCTTATTCTGAGAAGATAATTAAGAAAATATGTTTTTGCCAGACATATTTTTCCCCTCTCCTTTGAAAATTTTACTGGTGACAGCCGTCAAAAAACTAGAAAAGAAGCTCCATGCCAGCTGTCCCTTATCCTCTGGCACATACTGTAAAAATACAGATACTCAGAGGAAACAGCACATATACACAGGTTGACATGAACAGCACATCCTGAAAGGCACTTATTACAGATAAATATGAAACTCTGGCTTCTTTTCCTAGAGGATATTCTTTAAGGTAATAAACAAGCCTCACAGCTGGACGGAGAATGAATTCTATGAGTATACTTGATTACGCAAAGGGATATGAGGAATTTCAGTGGATTGATATCACTATTAATTCTGCCATGGCTTATTTTGTGAATTGGGGCAAGTCAGTGCTATTTAGTAAATGGGATTGAGAATGGAAAAAATGTTTAATAAAAAATTTCATACAAATTGCCCAGGAAGAAATTAAAAGTGTTCCCATCAGCTCTTGAGTGGTCACCTAATTTCCTCTAGTTTTACGGGAAAACATTAGAGAATACAATAAAATGACACATTAGTTTTTAACATATATAATTTTCCTGTAATCTTTGAAATTAAAAAATTCTAATGTAAAATACTATACATTCAAAATAAGCTTTTATAAAAAACTCCATGCCCCAGTTGATGAATTTTCAAGAGGTATAGACAATAGAGGATAATAGAGGATTCCTCAGTATTTAAGTTTTTAGAAGTATTCCTTTGTGTACTGAAAACTACCTCCACTATACACGAAGGATAGTTTTAACTAAGGAAAAAGCCTCTTGGCTGTTGGAAGCAAACACTAAGTAAAATTAAATATGCTTGAAAAGAATCTAATTTCTTATGCTTATTTTGAGAGAGGCTAGAACTAACTGAATGATACGAGCACCTTACAATAATTGACTGAACTTCGGCAATGATGGAGGTGCACACCTCTCTCTGCTAGTTTCAGCAGGGCCTTATTTAATTACCTTCCAGGAAACAATGCAAATTAGTTCCGCAGAATCTTGGAGTAGAAGTTGGAGAGATCATTCACGTCAGTATTTTAAACTTAGGGTTCTTAGGTTCTAGGTGGGCTCCGATGGTGCTGTTAGCTTTTGGAAATTGTGTAAAAATATGTGTAGTCAGGAATGTGCATTTTATGAGGAGAGGGCCATGTTCCATCAGAATTTCCAAATGGCCTATAAACCTGAAAAGGTGCATGAAGCAACTACTGAAGTGGCCTAACTTCCAGTTTACAAATAATCCTGGGGAGCTGAAATGATTGCTGGAAAGACGCTCAGAGTGGCTGTAAAATACCTGGAACCAAGTCTCCTGATAACCACTTAACTCAGTGTATTATTATGCTTATATCATTTTTTTCTCAGAGGGTAAGTAGGAAAAAAAAAAGTGTTAAATGTGCAAAGTGTTTTCATAACCAGGTCTTATTTCAGGTGGCAGAGTCGTTTCTAGGTCAGAGTATTTTCTATAAATACAAAGTCCAAAGATATAGAAGCCTATTATAGGTGATCTACATGAGCCAAATAAAAAACTCACAGACCTCCAAACAAACACCATACTGCCTCCAGGCCAAGCACACACCCACTCTTGCTTTGAGTCCCTGCAGTGTATGCTATGACCTTCAAGGTGGCAGAGAGAGCTGTCGGACCTCTAAAGGGAAAAGCGGATCCTGAGATATCACATCATACAATAGAGAACTCAAGTTAACATGGCCTACTTTGGTGGACTCTCCCTCTCCCTGCCTTACTGACTTAACATTCCCGCCTCAAACACACACACACACACACACACACACACACACACACACACACACACACAATTATAAACAGGTACAGTGTGATGTCAGGTATCGATACATAACATACAAATGAAAACAAAGCGTCACATTTAACTGATTTATTAACCAGATAATTAATTTCACTGACTATTTAAGATTAATTTCAGGAAAGAAAGTCACTAAAATAAGTAATTTAGAATAAATGTGCATTAATTCTGCCAAATCACCCTGCACATCCTCTTGGCATTTCTAAAAACAAGAAAACTTTTTAATGTATTGATGTGTGTATAAATGTCTAAGTACATATTCTATCTCTACCATTTATATACAATATGATGTTAGGCAAATTACTTAATTTCTCTGCGGTGCAAGTCCCACTAGTAAAATGGAGATAACAATGGTATTGACCTTTTTGGGTCACTGTGGGATTGAATGTGGTGATACACGCAAAGACCCTAGAACAAAGCTTGACATTTTATGATAATAAAATAGCTATCATCATCATCACCACCACCACCACCACAAGGAGGTACGTATGTAACTAATTACCTATGGGGGAGAAGGGGTTAAGAAGGCAGCTTAAGATAAGACTGTTTATTGGCAAACTATTCAACTATCATAAAAATTCAAACTACTCCCTGGGAAAACACCAGAAAGTCTGTTTAGCCCAGGTTTTCTTGGAGCCAAATTCCCATGGACTTGGCATAACAAGATTCTTCACCCAAATGGGATGAGAAGGTTGGGCTGATCTGGGTCAGTGGAGCAGTTCCATTCCCTCCTTACAACTGTGGGCAGGCCAGCCCCAAGTGCTCCCCACCTGTCACACTAGTTCCTTACATGGGAGATCTGATTGGTCCAAGGTTCTGGCTCTGCAGTATCTCTGCCAGCAGCCTAATTGAAGTAAGTGCTCTTAGGACTTGGATTCTTTGGAAGTGAAATGTTTTGACAATGATTTTAAAGATAATGGGATGTTCTTGGTATCTACAGGGAGACAATATTCAACATCACCATGAATAGTGAAAACCTCAAATCACGTTTGGCTTGGATGATTCTGTTGGGGTCATACCATCCCATGATAGGGACCCATCTAAGGCCTGGAAAACTGCTAGCTTCCAACACTAGGACAGATGCCAAGACTCCCAGTGGTATCAGTCACTGACATCATACAAGAAATTATCCATCCAGTTAAACCACAATTGAATATTCCAACTTAAAATATGTTGTGAAAATGAAGAATTTTACCTTTTTATATTCAGCAATGCCCAAGGTATTCCAGAGGGAGTATGAAACGCAGGTAGCAATTTTACCCCAAGTTCCACTGCTTTCTTTCGAAATATCTGAAAAGTTAAACAGTTACGTAAGCTACTATTGTAAGCAAAACAAAAAAGTGTTATATTATCATCTCACATTTAGTACTTTCTACTTTAAAATTTTCTTTATATGAAAAAATAAGTTTCTCAAATTAATCGAATTACCTAGTAAAGCAAGAATGGTCCAGGGGCCACCGTGCTGTGGGGAATCTATTACTAATCTTGGTTGCACATTAGCATCATGTTGAGAGATCTGAATAATATGGACGTCTGGATCGCACTCTCAAGATTCTAAATTCTATGGTTTGAGGCTCCCGGAACACAATTTTTTTTAAGCACCACAGGTGACATCAGATGATTCCAACATGCAAACCAGAGGCAGAACCAGGGCTGCTGGAGGGTAAGTCCTGGACTGAAAATCGGGAGATCTGGTCCTGTCCCATCTTTACTGATTCAGTAGAGCACAGAGAAAGGAGAAGTTTTAAAAACATATTATTACAAGTAACCTATATGTCCTCTCAGTTCTTTGCAGTTTTAACTTCCTCTGATGTTAAGTGTAGGTGAAATGGAAGACACAAAGTTAAATTAGGTACAAGTTATGCCCAGAATTTATAAGGAAGATGATATATGCACATAAATATCTAGAACATAGATAGAACGACAACTGGAGATAAAATCATCTGGGAGTTCAGATGCACTCTGTAATGCTCTATGGTGAAGACAGCATTTAGATGAGGGCTGTACTCAGCATGTAATGGGACTAGGAATACTAGAAATTAAGGCAGGAAGTGGAAGCGGTATCCCTGGGGGCCGTCAGTGTAATAAACACAGACACAGGCAAGTGGGGACCTGTAGCAGAAATGGAATAGGTCAGCTTGCCTAACCAAAAAAGAGGGAATACTGGTAAACAAGGCCAGACGTATGCAACATGGGCCCAAACTGTGGAGTGTCATAAACGTAAGTCTAAGAATTCTATTCTGTTAAAATGGGAAAATATCAAAAGTTTTTAAGCAGCCAGTTCACTTGAGCACATTGTGCCTTAGGAAGGGTAATGAGATGACATCCATTCAGTCTCACTGAAGGAAGGCATGCTACAGCTTTCCCTGTGACAGTTGAAGCAGCAAGCAGGTGCCTCGCCCCTTCTCCTTCCTATACTGTATAGGACTGAACATGGTGGGATGGGAACTTAACTATTTCCCTTTGCCTCTTGCTCAAACAATGGCGATGTGAGAAAGGCTGGGGAAACCCTGAAAAGCATGGAAAAAATGGAAACAAAGTCCTCTCCCAGACAGTGGAAAAGCATTCTTTAAACCCCCTGTCAAAAAGGTCTTGTGTAGCATCTCCAGAGGGAACAGTTCCAGTCCATAATTCCTGCTGTAAGTCCTGAGCCCCCCCACAGAGAAATCCTGGCATACACTTGGGCTCCCAGAATGAATATACTCCAGTAATACCAATGTTGATGTTATTTTGAAAACCCTACTCTTTTGCAGACTCTCATTTAGTAATGAAAATTAAGGAAGTAATGAGTTTTACTATAAAGTTTTGGTTGACAATCAGTTTAGATAAACTAACATTCCTGGTATAGAAATGAGGACACAGACATTTGTAATACATAGAAAGCACTAGAAAACAGAGGGTTTTTCCCCCCACAAATTACTATAACTCTCTTTAAAGTGGACAATTTCCCATTTCAATCACTAACAGTATATCGAAGGAGAGGAGGAAAAAAAAAAACAAAACAAAAACAACAGACCCAAAGATATATTCTTCTCTTTCTCTGCCTTACTCTATAGAATTCTACATTCTTTTCTGCTGAAAGGGATTATCCAATCACCGCCCAGCCATCTGTTGACTTCCTAGTTTCACTTTTTAAACTGTTAGTTAATTAACTCCTTTTTCAAGAAACTTACATAAGATGGAAGTCAAACGATGCAATTAAAATACCGTTGTGGATATTATAACCATATGGCGTGGGAGGTTAAGGATGCAGGCTTTGAAAACACAATGCCTATACTTGAATATTAGTTTCAACTTCTTCAAATTGGGTATTCTTGGATAAATTGCTTAATCCCTCTATGCTAAGCTTCCACATCTATAAAGTGGGGATAACAATAGTATTTACTGGTGTGCCTGGGTGATTCAGTCAGTTAAGCATCCAACTCTTGATTTCATCTCTGGTCATGATCTCACAGTCTTGAGATCAAGCCCTGCATCAAGCCCTGCTTTGGGTTACACGCTGAGCATGGAGCCTCCTTAGGATTCTTTGTCTCCCTCTTCTTCTGCCTCACCCCCCCCCTCAAAAAAAAAAAAAAAAAGCCCACAGTTGCATTTACTATTTTAAAGATTGTGGAAAGAAATGACTGTTTCTATATTGAAGGATCTTAGGACATACAGCAATCACATTAAAAGGTTAGTTGTATCATTATGGTGATAGTGATAATGGTATTTCCCTAAGAACTTTCCCTAGAAGGAAATGCTTAAAATTCTTTCTTGTCTTGGCTTTTATCCCACTGCTGTTTTGGTACCTTCTCCTCAGGTTGTGTGTGTGTGTGCTATGACCCCATTACACATACTCTTATCATCAGCATTCATTCTCAAGAGCTAAACCCTCAGTTCTCATCACCTGCTTGCATTTTCTAATTCAACCTTCCATGTCAGCTCTAGTGCTATACTTCTACTTGTGTACTCACATCACAATTTGGGTATCTTGTTGTCTTCTGAAACAACATGTCCAAGATGAAATAATCACTTAATATTCCAGGCAAACTTCCGCAGTTCCATCACTGACACTGTTCAACCAGTCCGTGGGTCCCAAGAGAGGAAGCATTTTGACTATTGATTTATTTATCACTCTTTAGTCATCAAATGTCAATGTTCATTTCCCTGAAATGTCTCATATCCAATTCATTCCCTTTCTGTGATATGAGCATAGTCCTCATTTTCATCACCAGGTACAATGAAATGGCACGATAAAAAAAAAAGAAGGCCCTCTTGGGGCGCCTGGGTGACTCAGTCAGTTAGGCGTCTAAATTTTGCTCAGGTCATGATTGTGGTTTGTAAGTTTGAGTCCTGCATCAGGCTCTGTGCTAACAGTTCAGAGCCTAGAGCCTGCTTCAGATTCTGTGTCTCCCTCTCGCTATGCCCCTCAGTGAGCGCGCTCTCTCTTTCTCTCTCTCTCAAAAATAAACAAACATTAAAAAAAAAAAAAAGGAAGTCTCCCATTCTCCAGGATTTCCCTTCCTGTTTCCATTAGTCTGTATCTGTATTACCGAATCTTTTTACTATACGACTTTCTTCTTCAAGAAACAATAATGATTCCCTCTTGTCTAAAACATCAGGTTAAAACTGATCTGCTGACTTTTCAATGACCTCTATGAATGAGACCAATTTATTGTCTTCCTTCTCTCTAAGACCACCCTGGCTCCAGCTTGAGTCTTCACGGTCTTGGTCACTCATTCAAGGTCCATCCACTTTAGTATCTTTTTTTTTTTCTTAAGTGATTTTCCTCCCAACTTTACTGAGATACAATTGGCATGTAAAATTGTATATACCATGATGATCTGATTCATGCATACACTGTGAAATGATTACTACAATAAGCTTAGTTAACATCTCTATATTTTTGCATAATTCCTTTTTTTGGGGGGGGTGGTGCAACCTTTGTATACTTATTTGTAGAGTCTCTCACCTTGAAACACTCTTTTCTGCCTCCTGGTGACCAATCCAAATTCACCCATTCCTCAAGGCCCAGTCTAAATCTCAACTCCAGGCCAAGATCTTTGCCTTATGTGAACTCCTACACTGACAACTGGCATCACATAATGTAGCATTTGATTACAGAAATCAAGATATAGATCTCTAATGCTTTCTTGTGTGACTCTCTTGTACCCCCAAGTAACTTTCTTTTCTTTCTACAAGTAGAGAAAAACACCTCCATTTCTCCTCACTGCCTGTTATACATATCCAACTCAGATTAAGTCATTTTGTGTTTATTTAAGATTTTTAAATGTTTATTTTTGAGAGAGAGAGAGAGAGAGAGAGAGAGAGAGCATGAGTAGGAGAGGGGCAGAGAAACAGAGAGGGAGATGAATCCAAACCAGGCTCCAGGCTCTGAGCTGCCAGCACAGAGCCCAACATGGAGCTCACACCCACCAACTCTGAGATCATGACCTGAGCCGAAGTCTGATGCTTAATCAACTGAGCCACCCAGGTGCCCCAGGTCATTTTGTGTTTAAATTTATTGATATCACCACAGTATTCCTATGAGTAGTGGGTGGGAGAATATTTGTATTCTCAGTTAACAGAGAGAAAATTGCAACCCTGTGTCTTGAGATTCCCTAGTCCACCTTTGCTGGCTCCCTAGCTCTCTGCATGCCTAGTTCATGCTTAGCTTTAGGAATCCACTTTCATGACCCTTTTGGAGGTCTTTCTTAACAACACCATGTAAATTTAGCCATTCCATTTACTGTTCATCATATCATCTTGTTTATTTCTGTCCCACCATTTATCACGTCCCTAATTAATGTATTGTTTATTGTTTGACAATCCCAGCAGGCATAAGCTTCACAAGGGCATGGACTGTTTTCTTTGTTGAGGTATACATACACCTAGTATCCTATAATGTAGCTGGTACTCAGTAAATGTTCATTTAATAAATGAATTAATCCAATATTAATAAATATACCTTGGGCTCTGTAATCAGAAACCATTGATATTCTAGTGTCTGTGAAGTGCTCTATCCTATTCTACTAGTTTCTGTTGCTGGAAAATAATGAATTATGTCAAATATTGTGGAGTCTCAACCCTTGGGCACAATTACAAAATAGTTTTGGGTAAAAACATTAATTAACATATTCATGCTTTAAATGAAATCATATATGAGCCTGAGTCAATTCTAATTCTTAATGTTTGATTTGTTATCTCCTCCTGAGATATTAAGACAAGTTACTTGGAGGAGGAATCCAGATTCTCAAAGATAATGTCTTTCTCCTTAAAATAGTGACTATGTAATAAAATTTGAAACTAGTTTGTTAAGTTAATGCTGTTATAAGAATGAAGGAAAAATGTCACAAATCATTCTAAAGAACAGTTAAGTTTTAACTAGCACATGGTGGACAATGTGCTGAAAGGCAAATGATCACAAAAAGCACACTTAAATGGTGCTTCTGTGCTCTTTCAAATGGGGCAAGCAGGATGAAGGTCGCACTGGACCAGCCAGCACTTGCATCTTAGGACTGGCTCTACCATGACTTCAAGAGGCGCCTGGGTGCATCACTTAACTTTTCTGGTTGTTGGTTTCCCCAGTTAAATGGGCTTATAGAAAAGCAAGTACTCTAAAGTCATAAAGCTAGTACTAAAATGGGACTCGCAAAAAAGCAAACCTATTATCATTTTTATAAAGATAGGAAGTGTTAATTAGCCATCAAATTCTTAGTCAACCTTGGTTTCCAGGATTTACTGGTACTTATGTTTGGTAGGGAGGATTTTATAAAGATAGCAAAAAGAAAAATGACAGTTAATAAAATGGAATCCATGCTGATAATAGAAGATATTTTCTTTTTTTTTTTAAATGACCATTAAAATCAAATAGCTTTTGTACAACATGTACCAATCAATTTGAGATGGGCAGACACTTACGACCCACAAGGAAACTTCAAAAAGATCCTGCATCCTAGAGATTCTGGTGATATCCATAGCAAAAAATTAAAACTAATATAATCTGCTGAAAGAAGGGTAGTAAAATATGATGAAATAGCTTCTAAAATAATCTTTCAAGCATGTATCTAACAAATAGGTTTAAATAAAAACTTTTATGGTCTCAAGTTAAGAATTTCAAAATAACTGCACCAAACCTGTATCTTTTCATTACTTTTAAGGAACATCATCATAGTCTTACTGCTGTTTTTGATCAGTGTTTTAAAAACTTCAGACTGTAGAATGTATCAAATAAAAACATTTATCTTTTTACTTTTCCCTTACAGATAGGATTAGACAAGGCTGTAAACAAGATGTATGGCTTTTTTTGCCTTTCTAGTTTGCAGATCCCCGAAGAACTGTACAGGAATATTTACACGCCAGAGCAAAGAGTAAGGAAAGAGGAAATGAATAAGAACAGAAGGCTCTGGCACTGGAAAGAACCAGTTTCAGTTCAGACATGCTTCAGTTTGAAGTGCGCAATCAATATCAAAGCCTTTCTTCAAATGCTTACGCTGAGCTGAAAACTTCACTGTTAAAAGATCAAACACTAATTCCCCATTAGTATAAGCAGTGTTTACCTATTACTCATTTTTGCTACATAAAGCTTTCAGCACAAGATGCCATAGATATGATAAATATCTTTGGCTGAAAACAACTAAAATAACCTATATATCGTTAGCTGAGTTGATTAACACACATGACACGGCCAAATTTAATCATTCAACCAATAAGTAGTTATTGAGCTACTGTGGCTTTATAATTTAGAGTAGAATTGCTAAAGGTTTAAGTATTTAAATAAAGATATATAAAAACAGTTAATCCAGAAGAAATTTAGAGCTGGAAGGGATGTCAGAGGTCATCTAGTTCTATAATCTTAGTGTACAGATGAAACTGATGCTCAGAGAGGCCCTGTTCCCCAATTAAATGCTCTGATGTGGGACGGTTCAATAGTAGCTGTGGTCAAGTGAATGCCAGCTTCATTCTTCCCCAGATACAAGTAATTCTTCTGACTCACAGAAACTCCCCTGTGAGTTCTATGTACATATGTGTGCACACATCTTACACTGCCTTTTTCAAATTTTGCATTCTCTCTGTAATTCATTAAATCCCAAAACTGACATTCTTCTAAATAAGAACTATTTGTTGTATTTGTCAAGTTGCATTATGAACTTCATTTTTTATGAATTTATAAATTTGATTAGATGAATTCTTTTGTCAATTGTTTTGTTTTTCTTCTCTATGATACGGTATAATTCAATTTTTAGTCCTTAGGCAATTAGATGAAGCAAGTGTCCTTCCTTTCCCTGCAAAAGTAAAGCACTAAGATCCCCCTGAACTTGATTATTTGGAATAAAAAGAATATGCATGTTAATCTGCCAGTAACCATGAGTCATAACCAAGAAGAGTCAATGTAACTGTGCCTTAGACTATTTTTTTCCAATGTATGAAAACCACAAAGTTTAAGTGAAAGGAAAAAACTTCTGATAGGTATAATTTTAAAATCTGGATATAGAATACCCTAGAGAATAGGCATTTTTGACTTAGCTAGCTTTTTAAAAATATTTCTCATGAAAAAATTAACAGTGAAAAGTTTTTTTTAAAGTTTGCTTTTATAGTATCTCCTAGTCAAAACGAATAAATGTTGATAAATGAATTAATAAAATTGCCATCTTGGTACTGATTCTTCCTTGAGGGTTCCAATTCTATTCCCTAGCTTCTTAGTTTTTTCCTGGGGGCTCTAATTTCATTCCCTAGCTCCTGAACAGGGAAGATCTTATAAAATTAAGCGAGCAGGATGAAAAATGGGGAGAAATACTAGATAGAATTTCAGGCTGTTTAGGGTCAACATCACCAGTATCCATGTGGGCAGAAACCATGGCCATCTCCTCCTGGAACTGGTCCTACGATTTCCCTGAGCATAAATAAGCCAGAGTCAAGGTGGCCTAGTAATAGGTACACTGAACAGGTGGTCAGGAGACCTGGGTTCTAGTTCAGGGTCTGCTACTTTTCAGTTCTGTCACAATGAAGATGGCCTTCATTTTCATGTAGTGCCTTCATGAAAGGCACTAGACAAGACACTTTCTGAGTACTTTTCTGCTCTATACGATCTGGTTTTAAGACTTAGGAAGAACTTACTGCATGTTTCTCAATGTGATAAGGACTATAAGAGAGATCCGGGAGAAAACAAAGATCCCTGATCTCAAGGAGCTTACAACCAGGAAGGCAAGTCAGGCATATAGAACTATATAAACATAAAATATACACCATAAAACAATAGTAGCACATAAATAGAGACTAAATTGTGCAATATAGGCTGTAACTATGGGAATAAAACAAAGAAAGAGATTGAGTTAGGTCCTGGGGGTGAGGTAAGATTGGAGAGGTGGCACTTATGTGGGTGTAGGTGGGTGTTTATTTGGGGGTAGGTATGTACCTGTTTGTACACACTCTGCATTAATGTGGTGGAGGACAGGAGATCAAACAGAAGGGGAGAGGAAGGAGCCAGACAGAGAGCAGAGTAGAGAGGTAGATTTATAGGGCCCAAATGAAATAAGGCAAGTTCATTAACCTTAAATATCAGGGAGAGAAGTTAAAGGGTTGGTTAAAAGAGCATATCATGGGTCAAGCAAGTCCCAACACTTACCACCTTAGTGCCTCCCATTCACAACAAATGTAGGAATTTCTGAATCAGGACTCTGAGGAATGGGGCAGGAGAAAGGCAGGAGTTCTCATTGGTTATGCAACTTTTCTTAGTTGTAAGGGGCAAAGGTACATAAATGACAATGCCAAGAAATATTACAATGGTTTTGTGATAGAGAAAAGATCCTGAGAAATAATTAGGGTCCTTTAAAAAACTTTCTCAAGGGGAAAGTATGTGTTTATTGTAGAGATAAATGGGGCAGTGCGGGGTTTAGAGAAGGTAAATAGTATGATGACAGAAAGCTATGTGTCCCTCTTCTAATTTTTTTTTTTTTTAACGTTTATTTATTTTTGGGAAAGAGAGAGACAGAGCATGAACGGGGGAGGGGCAGAGAGAGAGGGAGACACAGAATTGGAAACAGGCTCCAGGCTCTGAGCCATCAGCCCAGAGCCCAACGCGGGGCTCGAACTCACGGACCGCGAGATCGTGACCTGGCTGAAGTCGGACGCTTAACCGACTGCGCCACCCAGGCGCCCCTATGTGTCCCTCTTCTAACATACATTTAATATGGAAGTTCTAACATATATCCAAAATGCACAAAAAAGTGAACAGAACCAATGGTTATGTAGCTCTTGCACTGAGAATTATCCTTAGGTGTACCATACACTGTGTTACCTTAGATGTTCTAAAAAACACTGGCCAAAAGAACAATAAATAACAGCATAATAGTCCAAGCCATTATACAGTGCTCAGAGATGGGCTGTTGAGCTGCTCATTCTGTCTCAATTTTGGTCTTAAAACATGGGCAATTCACCAACATGAGGTTTGAAAAATATGCAGTATATTGCTAACGATACTTAATATTACTTAAGTATGCCAGATAGTGCCTGAACACACATTTCACATCAAAAAGAAAACACCTTTTTAAAGAAAACATAGTCCCTGCTAAAGAGACAGGAAATTATGAAAATCTGTACCCTATCTATGATTTCTAATAGAATTTGTGGAATCCACCACATAAAGCTTGTTAATATGTGCTATCACAGTGTTAAAACAGGGACTGTCCTGTTTATTATTACATTTACAGGTAAATATCACAAATCATTTGAAATGCACAGAATCCAGGCTTGGAAACCTTTGTCCAATAGAAAGATAAGAATAAAATGACAGCATCATCTATCCAAGTATATTATGATTCCTTGGCATTTTTGAGTTTTAAGACATTCTATGCTAGGGATTTTTCCAGATGCCGAACCTCATCTCTAAAGCACATCAAAATATCTGTAGTTTAACCTTGTTATTTGTATTGGTTTTAGAAACATGTTTATCTGTTCTTTCGATCTAGTGAAATGTACAGCTATCCCGTCTTGCTGACTCAGCATCTGTATCACATGCAGACACTGGCTTGGGACTAAGAGATCTAGCTCCTTGCCATCTGCTAATGGAGCTGTAAGATCTTGAGCACTCACTTAACCCCCTCTGTGCCTCAGTTTTTAAATATGTGAACAGGGAATCATTTTCCCCACAAGAGGATCAAATGTTATTAAATGTCCATGTGCTTTGTAACGAGCCATAATAGTTACCATCCTCATTGTTCTTTGCTATAAGATCACGGTTCCCTCAGGAATAATTGGAGGCTATTAGGCTTTTTGTCCATACACCAAATGGTCCAAAAACTGCTGAGCTTTTATGTCTGTTTTCTGTAGTTGTAATGTTTCTTTTGGTTATTAGCTATCAGTTCATTATAGTGAAGATTTCTCAGTGTTGTAGTATATTTGCTCTCCTTCTAAATTGCTGACTAATTTTGTAAACAGTCGTCTGTACCAGAGCCTGAGGATGTCAAATGTCTCTTGCATGTTTGTCTTCTGTTGAAGGGCATGAGCTTCAGGAAATGTGCCCTAATTTTGTGTCAGGTGACTGAATATGAACTATTAACTCTACATGGATGAAACAGCAGTGAATTAGTATGGTATTTAGCAATAGTAGCTTGCAAATTTGCAAAGTCAACTAAATACCTACATCTACACAGGTTCTGTTTGCTTTTTCTAAAAAAATGCAAAATGTAAGCGACTCCTTTTTCAGTCTAAGCAAATGTAAACCCATCTGATTCTACATCTAATCCCATTAATTTGGTGGTTTTGATTTCTGCATAACCCTCTTTTATCAGATAAAGGACACCTCTAAATTGCCCCTGGGCACAGAGTTCATAATTAACCAAGTCAACTGATGGATGAACATTTTAAGTTATCAAATGGTGATGTTGCTGGACAAAAAAAATTGGCGCAGTGCTATTTTTCTTTTATCTTTTTGCCTCCCTCAGCAAGTTGATTAACCTCCCTTAGCCTCAGCTGCCTCATCTACAAAACGGACAACTATACCTTTGCACCTGAGAACTCACAAGTTCCTTCTCATCCCCCATTCTTTTTACCTAACACCAAAAGTAAATTTTTAATTTTTCCTATCTTACAATGAATATATTCTCATTATTGAAAAATCACAAAATTATACAAGCAAAAAAATAGGGTCCCGTTCATCCTATCCATCTAGATACAAACTACTGTTAACATCTTAAGTGCCTATTCTTCTAAATGGTATTGATTGCATTTTTTTTTCTTGAAAAATGGCAGTCTTCCATATGTAATGTTTTAAATCCATCCCCAGCAACTCAATCTACATCAAAAACCACACTGCATACCAGAGGTCAGCAAACATTTTCTGTAAAGGGTCAGATAGTAAGTGCCAGTTACATACTTTCTATCTCTCATGGGTTTTTTTTGTTGTTGTTGTTGTTTTTTCTTTTATAATCCTTTAAAATGTAAAAGCCATTCTTAGCTCTGGTAGTAAAAAACAGGATGAATCTGGCCAGAGTGCTGTAGTTTGCTGACCTGTTTTACATTAATGCATACATTTCTGTAGTATCTCTCTTAAAAAAGTTATATAATATACCAATGTACGCCAGATGTGCCAGAACTTTGCCAGATTCCTATTACTTGACACTGAGGTTTCCACTGTCTTGATATTACAAACAGCAGTGGGATGAACGTTGCTGTACACACTTATTTACATATATGACTATTTCCTCAGGGTAAATGGTTGGAAGCAGAATTTTTGGTCATAGGGCATTTCTTTATCCATTCACTCACCAACTGGAGATGTAGAATCAGAGCAGTCATAGACAAAATGTAAATGAATGGGTGTGTCTGTAGCCTGCCACCCCGTATTATGTTAACTTTCCTGAGAGCACCTTAAATATTTTTTATTTACAGTAAGAGGTTTAAAAAATTTTTCATATATCCTATTCATGAAAACACTACATGTTTTTAATAGACCAGTGTTCTATTCTTGCACTAAATAATTCAATGCCTTGTATTAATAATTGTCATCAGAATATCAAAATGTTATATAGTTCAATACTTTTCTATTAGTAGAGCTTCAAAAATACCAAACTGAAATATTCTGGGGGTACCTGGGTGGCTCAGTTGGTAAAGTTTCTAAGTTTGGTTTCGGCTCAGGTCATGATCTCATGATTCGTGAGTTCGAGTCTTCTGTTGGGCTCTATTCTGACAGTGTGGAGCCTGCTTGAGATTCTCTCTCTCTCCCTTTCCCTCTGCCCCTCCCCTGATGATGCTCTTTTTCTCAAAATAAATAAAGTTAAAAAAAAAATTTAGAGTTATCACTTGGAAAAAAAATTAATATGGGAGGCATTTCCTCTAAAATATAAATATATAATAACTAACAGAAAATATGATTTACCTTGTACATTGTGGCTACTCTTGCACTATCTGAATGCTTTGTAAAGCTATTACATACACACACACATGCACACACACACTTCAACATAGCTGAAACTTTCTAAATTACAAACTTTCAGAAAGAGACCTCTTCTATAATTCTGACCTTTAAAAATGTCAATTCATTTATTTAACAAATATTTATTGAGTGCCTATGTACTACATGCCAAGTTGCAAAAGGCACTTGGAATACATAAGTAAATAAGACAGCTGTGGTCAATGACTCATAGTAACACTTGTTTTTGAAGTGTAACTCTAGAAAAATGTCCACAGAGTAAGTAGTATTTGATGATGCACAGGAAAGGATCAAGTAATAACTTCCATTTCTTCTCCAAAAAGAAAGTGAAGAAGAAAATTATATTTTTGTGAGTACTGCACAAATTATTAGACAAATCCTTGCCATCAGACAGACCATCTAAAATCAGCAAAAGTATCAGAGATATATAGAAAGACAACTGTATAAAACTATAGAGAAAGTTATCATTTAGATGTTTTTAAAGATCTTAAACTCAGCTTTACACAAAGCAGACTTCCCCCAGCATGATCTATGTACACTATACATAAGTCTTTTATTCAGTGACTGGTCAACGTCTTGAAGGTTATTCCGATGGGAATCACCCTAAGTAGCTAAAAAACTGATTAGATCTGTTCAGAAGGGCTAACTCTAATAGAAAGACTGGGATAGTAGCACTGTGTGTTTAAAAAAGTAAAAGTCACAAAGAAAGACAAATACTATATGCTATCATTATATGTAGCATCTATAAAGGCCGAACTCATAGAAACAGAGAGCAGAATGGTGGTTGCCCAGGGGCTAAGGGGGAAAAGGGGTTGGGAAAATGGGGAGATGCTGGTCAAAGGGGACATACATACTTCCAGTTATAAGATGAAGAAGTTCTGGCTATCTAATATACTACATGGTGACTGCAGTTGACAATGGTGTATTATATACTTAAAAGCTGCTAAAAGAATAGACCTCAAATTCTCTCCACAATTATGTGAGGTGATGGAGGTATTAACTAATGCTACTGTGGTAATCATATCACAATATATAAGGGCACCAAATCATCATGTTGTAAATTTTACTTACACAATGCTGTAAGTCAGTTATGTCTCAATGAAGCTGGGAAGGGAGGAAGTATGACTCAAAGTTCTGAGATAATGCATGGTGGAGAAAACATGGCATTCAAGGATAAAAGAGGAGTAAAAGGTGATAGAAGACGCCTGGTAGTTCTAAGGCCAGTCTAAGCCCAGGCAGCAGACCCATAGGTCAAGATGACATAGAAACAGAGTCAAGTTCTTCTAACATAAAAAAGGAGCAATGCACAGGATAAAAACTTGATATGAATGCTGAAAATCTCACCTTTTAAAAAATAGAGTAAGAGTGGAGTACTGTAACTTTGGCCCTAATTTTAGTCACTACAGGGCAGTATTGTTGAAGATAACTGACTGAGAACCATGGGAAATAGCAACTATCTTTTTTTTTAGGGGTTGTGATAGAAAAATAAACTCAAAAATTCTGGCAAATTCCAGCATGGATCTTGGACTTTGAAGGAAATAAGATTTTAAAACACTTAAAAACTCTCCATTAAATATTAGAACAATGACAAAAATTTGTGCCACATATTCTTCTGGGATAATGAGATGGCTCTTCTATTTACTTTATTTACTAGAGCTTCCCTTCATATAAATGAAACCCCAAATAATGTATGCTCCATTTGATACAATGTTTATTAGGTTTTAGGAAAGGAATCATCATGGTTCCCAATAGAGGAAATGTTTCCCTCAATTTTTCTGATGTAGTAAATTAGGACAGGGTTTCCTAAACAATGGTGACAGCCAAGTCTAGATGTCTATTTTTTTAGTTCATTTTTTTTTTTTAAAGGAATCCTATTGGTTGCAAGAGGAGAGTTTATGGCATTAAGTCAGTGGTTCTCAAAGTGTGGACGGATTTCAGGCTAGTGGCATCAGCGTCACATGGGGACTTGTAAGAGGTGGGAATTATCAGACTCCCATCCACATCTACAGAACCAGAAACTCTGAGGGGGGCCCATAAATCGGAGTTTAATAAGCCTTTGCTGGGTTTTGGATATACACTAGTTTGAGAAGCACTGAATGTGAGTGGACTCAGATAATTCAATAAGAATGAGAAATAAATTGATTGGAAACAATACTTTCATCCAAATATTTATATAACACCATGAGTATTACATGGTTTCTGCCGTGAACCAAGCAAAAATCTTTAATAATCTTTAAGTTTAGCAAATTGCACAAGAGGTATTAAGCCACATGACCCTGAATTCACCGTTTAATAGCCAACTCTCCATTTGCTGTTCGCCTGATATATAAGAGCAAATGGGACAGCCAATTCCTAAATGAATGGCAGTCATCACTGCATAATTTCAGTCTTATGTGCTTGCCACTGTGGTTTAGGGGCTTATTTTACTGTTAGTCATGTCTCTAAGTCACTTAATAGCATTAGAATGGAAAGATACGGTCAAATTTATGAGGCTGAGAACAAACCTCCTGTGAGTACTTTATACCACATTGAGAATCTAATTACTTGTTGGCAACACAGCATTTATTAGTTTTTTCTCCCTTCACACAGACTCTGTAGCAAATCAGCACACAATAGTATTCAGTTTTGAAGGGACATTTGTATGTAAAGTAGCTCTTGTATCTAATTGTGGTAGTTGACAGGTAAAATAACCCTGTTTCAGCATAGGACTGATAATACAAAGTTAAAAACAATAACAACAACAATTATTTTCAACAGTGAGAGCTATGCCAATATTATAGACCAGGAATAATGTAATTGAGAAACATTTGTAAAATTAGGCATGTCTCATATTAATAGTAGGAAGAAGATTTATGTACAACTTTCTTAAGAGATATTTTGGGCTTCTTTTCATTAAAGTTCTTAACAAGGAAATCAGCAGGAAAGAAATGGAAACTAGCGAATATATGTAAATTTTTCTTGAGGTCTAGATCCCTCAGGAAATTTGGAAAATCTAAATACATAAACATTTAAAAAAGTTTCCTGAGGCCTTTCCAAACTCTTATCGGCTAAACTTCATTTATCAATGACTGATTAGAATCCAAAACTGTGGGGGAGGGGGGGCAGGGATTAACATATTGGTTTTGTGCTGGTTGAATAAATTTCTACATTTAAAAAATTCATAATAAAGACTTTACAGTAAGGAATGCAAATGTATTTAAATAAAGTAATCACACAACTAATTATAATGACAGACCACATGCATTTCAGTAACGTGGACCACAAATCAAATATTTTGAGGCAAATCCTTTTCTCCCCATGAGTTTCTTTCTTTCATTTCTTTCCTTCTTTCATTTCTTGCCTTCTTTCTTTTATTACTGTCCACACTAGGATGACAACGTCTGTGAAAACACAATCATTTAGTGGGAATGCCAAGTTCAGGGATGCCAGGAATGAGGATGTTTAAGTAGGTTTTCAGCCATATAACTTCCCAAAGACTGAACTGCATAAATGATTTTGGCCAAGTAATAATAATAATAGCTGATGCTTATATAGCATTCGGTATACTCCCGTGACTTTTCTGCGTGTCTACATCTAAGTCGCTTAAGCCTTTAAAGAAGCTTCAGAGGGTGGGAAAGGTTAACATCCCTCATTATGTTCACACACAGCTATGAAAAGGTAGATCTGTGATTTGAATGCCCAAGTCTGATGCTCGAGTCTAGGATTGACCATTACTCCGTGCTACTGAAACCAAGTTTCAGAGTTAACTCTGAACAAAATTCAACATGTGTTGTAAGACAAGACTGAATTAATGAAAGGATTGCTTATTGTTCTCCATATAATAAATGTTAATCACCATATATGCTATTAAGTATACAGCTGTTTATAACTTGAGAATTTACTACCACACCTAGGTGGTAAATAAACTGTTTCAAGTTATTTGGATGATCTATTTTATAAAGTAAAAAGATGAATGCCATTTACCAAAATACCTCTTCAGCCAGCACTTTAAGACATGTAGAATATTTATATATATACTGTATATTTGAATTATGCTTGCTTTATATCTGATATATAATCTATAATTTGTATGTATCAAGTTAACTCAAATACATTAAACATTCCTTTAGAGAGAAGATCCCAAGATCCAAAATAGATCCCAAGATCCAAAATTGATTCCACCCAAGCTTGAATCCCCTTCTGGGAAATTTTTTTGCTGTTAATTTATTTTAAAACTTAAATTCTAAAGATGCACAGAGATACAGACACCCCCTCCCCCAACACACACATATACAACATGTACTGCCTAGTGTAGTATCATAAGGCACATATCCTAGTAATTACCATCCAGGTCAAGAAACCAGTTTTTGCCAGCCCCATCAGAGGCCCCTGTGTGTCCCAGCTGAGACAGCTCCTTCCTTCTCTCCAACTAACCATATCCTGGCACTTATTCCCTTCTATTAATCAACCAACTGTTCACCCTTAGACTTAAAAAACAAACTGCAACTTTTGGGGTGCCTGGGTGGTTCAGTCGGTTAAACCTCTGGCTCTGGCTCAGGTCATGATCTCATGGTTCATTGGTTCAAGCCCCATGTCTGGCTCTGTGCTGACAGCTCAGAGCCTGGAGCCTGCTTCAGATCCTGTGTCTCCCTCTCTCTCTCTCTATGCTCCTCCCCCACTTATGCTCTCTCTCTCTCTCAAAAATAAAATAAACATTAAAAAACAAAAAAACAAAACACTACCACTTTTATGCCTGTTTTAAACCACAATTCTCCCTTTTCCCCTTTCTTTTCCTTATAATTTACCAGGGCAAATTTGAATTATTTGAACAACAGCAGCCACATTATGCACATGCATGTGTAGTGTAGTTCAACACATTTTTTTCCTCTGTATTTTTGACAGATTGGAAGCTGGATTCAGAGACTTGATCCCTTTGGCAAGAATCAAGGTGATATGTTCTTTTATCAGGAGGCACATACGTAGCTTGCTCTCCTTTTGAGAAATTAGCAGCTGTTGATGATCATGGCCTAGATTCATTAATTCCTCAGGGTTTGTAAAAATGGGTGATTTTCTACTTTGATCATTTTACATTCATTTATTAACAGAAATAATTTTATTAAGAGACACTTGGCTTATCTACTACTTGGTTACCAGTGATACAGTTCATATAGAGAGGGCAAGATAAATGCTCTCTTTTTCTCTATCGATTTTCAAGGTCTAAATTGCTTCATCACTGCTTTGCAGGTGATCAATTCTTTTTGTTTTTTAATATCATTAAGAACTCATCTATTTAAACACACCTAATGGGTTTTAATGTTACATTTCTTAGTTTTACTAAAACAAAATTCTCATATTTGTCAGTCAGGGGAAGCCTTTTTAAGTTGGCTCTTAAGTTCTTCTGACATTACATCAGTAGTCTTTGTTATCCGGTTTAATGAGATGTTTCAGACTAGTCTTGTACATTTTGTATTTCAGCCATTTCTGCAGGAAGCCCTGATTAGTAAGAAATAGGAATTCAAAATTGAATCTGGGTGCTGGAGATGCTCGCGACCACTGAAGTCATCATTGTTTTTAGACTTCTTCAGGCCTAAAAATGTGTGTGTGTGTGTATGTGTTATCCAAATACACATATACCCACATTAATGAATATTAATATTTTAAGATAAAATATCTCATAAATTAATACTAATATTTCCAATTAAAACTCAGAACTACAATGTTTTTCCTTTTAACACTTTTATCATATAATTCACCCACATAAGTGTACGTTTCAGTGGTTTTAGTACAGTCACACTAAATTGATTCACCACAATAAATTTTAGAACATTTTTATCACATCTAATAAAGAAACACCAAATCCATTAGCAGTCACTCCCCATTTCCCCCCAACCTCTAATCTACTTTCTTTCTGTCTCTACAGATTTGCTTATTTAGGACATTTCATAAAAACAGAATCATACTATGCAGGATTTGGTTGATTCAAGCTTGTTCTATGCTAGATTCACCAGGAAGGGCTCCTGGAAAAAATATTCTCTAATTTCCTACATGGTGATAATAATTTGCCGGCATCCTCTGCAGCTGCCAGACTTTCCCCTGAGTTTATCATTAAAATGGGAGATCTATTTATAATGGAAAATTTGCATTCAAGTTTTGGATAAGGAAGGAGTTAAGACTGTAACTTATTCCATAAGAAAAGAATCAGTGCATGGTCCTAATCCTCTCTGTGTCCATAGCAGTTTGTTTTCTTTGCAGTTCTTCTCTCTGCTTCTTAACATTTCTCTTCCATGGAACACAAGATTTTTCCAGGGCGTAAAGATGACCAACTTTCCTACTTCTTTTTCAATGCCAGGGATTTACATATCTGCACTGCCTAAGCATTGTACAGCAAGAAGCATAAATCCACATTACACCAGAAGCAGTCAGTGTGTTTACACCCGAAAATGAGTTAGGAAGATCTGAGTTATAGGAAGAAAATTTCTCCCACCACACCCCTCCTCCAGTTTACAACATTCTGTAAACTTGAAAATCAGTGTATCGTTGTTCTAGAACACTGGATTTAGACGATACTTTGAAGACATTTATTCCACATTTATTTTAAATCAATGAAAAAATCTGAAAGTGATGAAAGGGCTTGCTCAAGGTAAAGTCAACATCGAAACAGGATCCCAGATTCTAAAAACAATCTTCTCTCCACTCCCTAAGAGCTACTTCTTAAGTTTATTAGGTGGACAACTCCAATACAATGAATATGTCAAGTAGCCCATTTACAAATTGTTTATCTATAGGCTCAAAATCTGGCGACTTCCCTCAGAAATACAATTTTAAGTCATGAGAGGCTCAGGATCACTACACAAAAATCTATTTCCATTACAGGATCTCAGACAAGTAAATATCTCATAGCTGGAAGGCAAGGCAGAGTTTTCAGGCAAGGAGAAAATGAAGTGAAAAAAGACATTGTTGGCTTTTTATTGCATCTGTAGATATGCCCTCAAACATTTTTAAAAATTATATTTCATAAATATAGAAATTTCCAGTACCTGAACACCCATAACTAAGCTCTATCAATTTGTATCACAGTCATATAGTCATAATTGTTCTGGATTAAAAAAAAGATAAAGCAAAATAGTACAAGTTTTAAAAATACAGTTTCTAGTTACCTTGGGTTTGCATCATAAAGTGAATCTAGATTTTGATTTGAGAAGCCTCAGAGTGTCTGGTAGATTATATGCTTCCCTCTTTATAGTCACGTCCTTTTTCTCTCAGACAAGGTTTTCTTTTTTCCCTGGCTTATTACTGAACAGCCTTTTGCTTTCTTCTTCCTCAAACAAGCATGCATTGCTTTTGAAGTTTCTTAAGGGATATTTACTGCTGTAACAACCGGAGAAAGGCTCTCTGCTATGTCCTCTCTAATACCTTCTTTCAATTAGATCTTGTAGAGAAAAACAAAGACACAGATTGTACCCAGTGCCTCAGTGTTCCCAGATTTCTTTCTATGTTAGCAATGAACATAAACTTTATTAATGAATGTATACATTTAACAAAAATAATTCTACTCTTTTGCCTTTCAAGTGGTTGACGATGGAAAATGCAGAGAGATTTCCCATTCACATGTTTTTAGATATGAAATACTCAATAATTTTGTATCCTACATTAAGTTGTTTTGTATATGTGCGTAACAAAAAAATCTCATTACTATAATTAGCCCTTGTCTTTTTAAACTGCTTTTGGTAATACAAAGACTAAGGAGTTGATCTGAGACGATGCAAGAGTTTATGACCAATCTGTTTACTTAAGCTTTGTGTCACCTCTATTTCCATGTGAACTGAGGATAATATTAACATCGAAAAGATGGTGTTTTAAATAAACCACCATCTGAAATGGAAATCTATAAATTGACTATAAAGAGGGAAATTCAATTATCACTGAGTAAAGTCATTCTCTTTATGAAACAGATGTCAGAAAGGGAAAAAGGTGACTTTCAAGACTCTACAGGCTGGATTCTTGTAAGAAAAGTCAAAAAAATTTTAAATCTGAAGAGAGGCTAGAACAACTGAATCCTGAGTAAGTCTAGGGACAAAAGCTTGGTAATCATTTTTCCCCAAGTCTATTGTAATTTTCCTTTAATATTTTTCTGATCATAAGATTATTACTAACTAGCTCACCACTGAAACTTTGATAACTACCAAAAAAAAAAAACCCAAAAAGGTAGAGGCAAATATTATTTATATTTAAGAAGTTTCTTATGTAATTATTCTATTTTCCATAGCTGAAATCATTATACAGGAAATTTTGTATCTTGTTTTATTATATCAATAATTATCCATGCCATTAAATAAATGAACAAGAATAAATTTTAATGGTCGCACAGTAAACCACTGTATGGGAATTTCATGATCTGTTCCATCATTCTCTTATTGTTGGATATTTGAGATATCTCCTCCTAATAATGAGTACATAAAATATATCCATTAGCTGCTTTAGGCATAATATGATTACATTTTGGATTATTTTCTTTGGATAGATTCCCCAACGTAGAATAACAGAAGCTAAGTAAATATCTTTATTAAGGATCTTCTTATATGCATATACTTAATAGCTTTTCAGAGCAATCACATCAAATTACATTCCCTTCAGCAATGCCTGAGTGAACTTTTGCCCTACTCTCACCAAATGGGTATTAACATAGTTTTTAGTCTTTGCTAGTTTGATGGCCAAAAGGGGAGGGGGCAGAGGAGTTGAAGTGTTGGTATTTTACTTTGAGTATGTGTAAATTATTATTCTGCATCTGTCTGAACATGGAGGAAAAGCACTGAAGTAAAACTCATGGAAAATGCAACAACAGGCACTGGTGAGATGAGACTGGCACTACTTGGAAGTGTGAGAACTGCTCATTTATCTACAGACTAATCAAACTCTATGATTTGGGGTGGTACCTTGGAATTCCACAATGTATGGACCCCTAGGAAAAAACTCCTGGCAGGATTCCAGGTCACTGGATGTAATCTTAGTTAAACATTAGGCGTCCCAGTTTTGAGTCTTGTCTTTTGACAACAGTTAGCATAATTAAAGGAAAACATTCTATTAAATGCTGCCTCACTGCAAATCTTTAAATAAGTATATTTTTAATCATTTTTTGCAGTGACTTTTATGACGTATGACGATAAATCTGAGTTTTCCAACCTCTCTTTGTTGAGTGAATATGATAGAAAAAGCAAATAGGCAACAGGATTTCAAATTTTTATTCATAGTCAGGAGGAATTTATTAAAGTGCTGTTGACATATGGTAGATTTATGAGCTATTTCTAAATCCTTTTTGGAATTCTCTAATTATATAAAAGCATTCCAATTGTATTGGTAAACCTTCACAATTTATGTCTGTTAATAAAGCCAAAATATTTTAGTGTCATTTGAAATGATAAGGTACTACTTTTTTCCTTCATATTTCTTTATCAGAAAATATGATTAAAAATTGAAAATACTATTCTTTTCTAAATTCTGTACACTTACATCATTCCGTGCTCTCAATTGCTGCCATCTTCAATATGTGCCTTACTTATAAAAAAGTTGAATATATACCTTAATCATTACAGTGTCACACTTAAATATACAGAGATTTTATTAACATTTTGAACTGTATCTGATACAGATAAAAAGAAAGATTGATGCTAAAATCACATAGATGTGTTATACACATTGCAAGGTTTTTGCTACATGTATTCACTGGACAATGAGAAGCATTTTATTCTACTGATGAAGAAGGTGAGGGAATGAAGAATAGAAAAATGGAGAAGGAAAATAAGAATGCAACTAAAAAATTATCTGAAAAGAAATTCAAGAACTTTGTCTCTGTTTTGGAAAATGACATGAATGCAGTGAATAAATAATTTCAAATACAACTTGAGTACAAATCTGTTATAATGTCACAAGTGTTATGCATGGATCACACAATTTAGTTTTCATACCTCAATTATTTTTTGCTGTTCAGGAAGTGTAAGATTTCACAGGTTATGGAAGATTGCTGCTAGCTCATTATATGAAGTTGAGAAGTTGGAAAGATGAGCAAGCAAAGAAGAAAAAAGATTGTGGTACTAACCCTGGTAGCTCTGGCTTTGGGAATACTGAGTGGGCAGCCCTAACACCTCCTGTGTGAATCAGGAATCAGGTGCACAGGCTTCAGTGTATCTGCAACATGGAGATTACGCAATTTCTCCAGTGTTGACTATGACACCCAAGAAACCCTCAAAAAATCATCTTAATACCACCATTATCATCACCACCACCATCCTCCTCCTCCTCTTCATCTTAGTTCCAAAGTTAAGAGAAAAATCTGTCATAAACTCAACTCCCAAGTTCCTCTGGAATGTTCTTTTCTCCAAATCCTCAGTGGTGTCATTTTGGTCCTGGCTCCAATTTGACCTAAAGTAGACCTCATCTTCCTACTCCTCTATCACATTTTATCACACGATCGTCTTGTATTTTCTTCACAGCACTTATTGCTGTCTGAAATTATCCTGTGAACTTATTTATCATACTATTTCATTGCATGTACATTTCCTGAAACTGGGAGTTTGTCAAATTTGCTCCTTGCTGAATCTTCCAGAGATAAGAACATAGACTGGCACATAATAGATGCTCAAAGTAATCACAGATGGCCCATAATATTTGCTGAATAAAGGTGTGAATCATAAGTGGTTAAACGTGTTGACAGTTGCATGCCTGACAAGATGATAGAGCTTTAAGGTCCTCTACAACTAAATCTTCAGAGTTAAATGAGTTAGTATTATTCTAACCCCAGTCATAAAGCATTAGATAGTCATAAAGATTGGACAGCGGAAGCTCAACATAAATGCTATAGTCGTTTTCCAAAATTAGTGGTTAAGTCTAAATTGAGTAGTAAGTGTATTTTCTACCTGACCAGAGGAAGTCTGTGAGAGAAGACTAAAGTAAGAAGCCCCTATTTAATAATTATATACTATGTTAGCCATAAGAATTGAAACACAAAAATTAACAGTGATTTATAAATTAGAAAAACAGTGTCTATTATTATATCAAGAACTTAAAATAATCTATTAAAACAAGATTAAACAAGTAAATGCATCAACCACATGGAACTTAAATGTGACAATCTATTCTGCTTATCTGGTCTAACTCTAAACTTCTACCTAATGGCAAGAATAAAATAGAACAAAAGTGCTTAGAATAATGTGCTATGAAAAAAATTCTTGTATTCTATGCCTATACCATTAAAACTCTTCAATTTCCTCATTTTGCAGGACCCTGGAATCAATCGCTATTTGTACTGCTTTAGAGGAATTGGAAAACTCAAATTAAAATAAAGATCAATTATTAAGTTAAAAATAAACATTACCCTCAAGACTTACATTTATTTTATCATCATTGTAAAAGAATTTTCAGTTAAGTTATAAGATGAACTGTTTGCTTCCGAGCATTAATTAATGGTAGCATATTCAGATATAGCAGATCTCTCTTAGAAACAATTTGTAATGTAGTAGAAACGGATTCAGTTACTACAATGGCTAACCCTAAGACTTGCCAATGAACTATTTTCAAAAATGTATTAAAGAAAAAACTGAAAAAAATACATAATCTATAAACCTATATCATAAAAAGGTAACACAAGAAAGCTTTATAAATGAAATCTTCAGAGGAGTTATTGAAAAGGCACCTGCTACAAACTGAATGTTTGTGTCCTCCCAAAATTCATTTGTGAAGTCCTAATACCCAATGTGATGGTGTTTAGAAGTAGGGACTTGGGAGGTGATTAGGTCTTGAGGATAGAGTCCCCATGAATGGAATTAGTGACCTTCTAAAAGAGGCCCCCAAAAGCTCCTTCATCCTTTTTGCCATGTGAGGACACATGGAAAAGATAGCTACCCGTGAACCTGAAAATTGGTTCTCACCAGACAGTAAATCTTCCAGGACCTTGACCTTGGACTTCTGAGTCTCCAGAACTTGGAGAAATAAATGTTTGTTGTTTGTAAGCTATGTGTCTATGGTATTCTGTTGCAGCATCCCAAATGGACTAGGATAATACCTAAATCCCAAACCACAAAATTTTTGCCAAAGCAAATTTTTGTAAATAAAATAGTTTCATATACTTGGTAAGATGTAATTTTTAAAGAAAACCCAAAACAAATTCACATCACACAATCAAATTTACTGTATTTATCACAGGTAAAATTTCATCTAGTTGTAGCTTAAAAGAAACAGCTCTGCATCGGTATACAGATGCATTAAACCCAAGTAATTAGCTAATATGTGTTGTTTACATATCTACTGCCAACTCTAATCATCTGTACTAACTTCTTAAGGCTCTAGAGTCATGAATATTTGTCCAACAATCTTATATTTAAATTTCAGACTGTGTGAATACTTCCCTCGTTTTTTGTTTAAACAGTGACCTTTGTTCAGTGCATATTTTCATACACATTTATGAATATCATGTAAACAGTGTTTATACTTTATCAAATTTAAAAAATTCACTGATGCTTGGCAGGTTTTTTTAAAGACCGATTTTTACATTATACTTTTTCAGTCAAAATGTATTGCATGGTCAGGCATGCAGATAGACTCTGGCAAATCCCACCTTAACCACTTAGTCTTGTGATATTATCCTAGATTATGACATCACTCAAAACCCCTTCATTTTTAAAATCCCTTATTCACCCATCCCACTATATAGCCTTTACTTTCAGACCTTTCAGTCACCTGTAAATTACTGCTACTCCTGTTCTACTGTAACTAAACTTTGGGCAATTCAACCAGTCCATTTTCTAACCATCACTCACCTGCTTTTTTTCATACTGTCTTATACTCGTTTTGGACAGTGTAGTCTGTAATTTCAATAATATTTTTGCCAATAGCACAGAACCCATGCATTTCTTTTTCTCTGTCACTTCTGCCTGGTAAAACCCAACTAAAACCAACCACCTACCTTCTCCTCCTTGTATATGAGCTACTGAGCAATATATACCTGGGAACCTAGGAAGATTGATGCCATCGTGAATTCATGGTCACCAACCTAGACACTCTACCATGTTTCTAGTCAACTGTCTCCGGAATGACAATTCTATATTATATACACTCAACATATGTTCTCTCTTCAAGTCTAGGCAGATGTCCTTGTCTTCTACTTCTTCGTATAGTTAACAGGGGCCATCAGATGGCCCATCAAATCTACAGAGTCACTGACATGTTTTCTCCTCTACTCTCAGTCTGCAATGGAGGAAGGACCCCTTCCTAAGGTCATCTGTCCTCTGAATCCTATCTTCCTCCACCTTCTTAAAGACTGTCTCCTCTTAAATGAAAGATAATTTCGATTCTACGCTATTACTCTATCAAAATACTCTCAGTAAAGTCACCTATGACCTCTGTATTGCTATGTAACAAAGATACTTTTCAGTCCTTGTAACAATTTGCCCTAGCAGCAGCTTTTGACACAGCTGAAGACTTATTTTTTCAAAATACTATTTTGTCTTGGCTAATCACATTCTACTGGTTTTCCTCCTACTTCTGGGCCCACCGCATCTCAGTCTCCTTCTCTAGTCCTTCTTCTCACTAATGCTTAAATGTTAAGGCCTCCTTTTCTCAACCTATTATATGCTATGGGCAACCCCTTCCCCTTCTATTCCTTCTACGGTCATTTAGCTGTTGATGACTCATCTGTTCAGGCTATAGCCTACTACATCTATCTTGTATGTTTGAGATCCCTAATGTCTTGCTGTTACTTGGTATCTTGTAGCCAGAATGTCTGAGTTTGAAGCCCAGCTCTGCCACTTTGCATGCTTTTGAGCAAGTTACTTAACAACCTATGCTCTGTTTCTTCCTTCATAAAATGAGAATAAAAACAATACCTATTCTTATTTTATAGGGTTGTTGTGAAATCTAAATGATTAATATTTGTCAACAGAGACTGTCTTTCCCTTGTTTTTTGTTTCTGCAGCACCAAGTGCAGTGCGTCAAAGCAGGTATTCCATATGCATCTGCTGATTCAGTAAATAAGTGAACTTACCAGATGGCAAATTACTACTATTCTGAGGAATTTTCTACTAGCCCTATTAAATTTTAAATTCCTTGCTACAGCTACCTCTTGGTACCCTTCTAAAGGACACCACAATTTCAAAGAGAAAGAATACAAAGGATATCCTGGAAAAATACAACTTTTGTTTAAACACACACACACACACACACACACACACACACACACACACCCTGGTACTAGAAATCCGGGTTGATGTGATTCATACAGTAAAAATGACTTGGAATACTGGTTTTAACAGACATTGTGAATTGTGAAATGATTCAACATAAATATCAATATATTACCTAATTTCTTTTATTAGACTTTTGTAAAACCAGAAACGACTGGCCTGGGAACACTTAAGTCAAAGAGAAAGCGGTTGAAGGAAGAGCACCAGGTAATCGACGTCTGGCCAACACAATAGGGTGCTGCCAAAAAGCAACGATTCACTCTCACATCAGACAACGACAATAGTGGTGACAGACATTCCTTTTCGATAGAGTACTTTATGTCTGTTTGTCAACTTTATTTTTAAAATCTGGAAAGTTAGGCGAGAGGTCTACAATAGAAGATACTTCTTGGAGAAACAGATCTTTGTAGACTAATGCTAACAGGTAGCCTTTTACTTGAAAAGTTCCTGAAGATGAGAATTCCTATCCCAAGGCACAACCCTCCACTTACTACCTTGATGCCACAGGGGGGAAGTTTCTTCCTAGCAGTACAGATGGATTATGGTTTGGGGATCCTTGGAAAAGTTCCTCTCTTCTCGCAAATCCCTGTCTTCTGCTACTCCTGGTGGTCAGGAAGGCTATACATTTTAACTCAAGTCAGTGGCCACTGTGGCAGTCATTAACACTGTTCACTAAATTTTCCTCCTGGGGATACAGTGATACTTATGCATCCCCTCCCCCAACCTTTTAAGTTACAGTGGCCATGTGACTTGCTCTGGCCAATGAGATGTGGGCTGAAATAACAGGTGTCTTTCCAATAGATGCATTACAAGCCAGTGTACATTTTCTAGATTCTCTTTTGCCAACTCCACTCTCCAACTTCCTGACTCCTATCTTGGCAAATGGAAATGATTAGATGACAGTTGCTCCATCAGTCTGGGCTCTGGAGGGTGGATGATGAGACACAACTTCCTGACTCCCATCTTGGCAAATGGAAATGATTAGATGGCAGCTGCTCCATCAGTCTGGGCTCTGGGGTGGGGGGGGGGGTGGATGATGAGACACAGAGTCATGGGCACAGCATATAGCATGGGAAGAACATGTGGAACATACAGAGCATACTGTCTTAAATCACTGAGATTTTGAGGCTGTCACTACATCAGAGCCTGGGTCTACACTCACTGATGTGAATTTGCAGTTTTCTTACTGTGTGCAAAGTACTGACCTAAACTAAAAAGGATACAGATATTTCATTAAGAAATAAGTTAGGGGTGCCTGACTGGCTCAGATGGTAGGGAGTGCACCTCGATCTTGAGGTCGTGAGTTTGAGCCCCTCCTTGGGGGTAGAGTTTACTTAAAACACAAAAAAGAAACAAGTTAATTTTCTGACTTTCCCTTTTCTTTGGGTGCCAACCTTTCTTGTTTGGTTTACAATCAGAGAAATCAGACCAGCTTCTGCCACTTATACATTAGTATGAATAAGTTTTAGAGCTGGAATTATTAGCAAACTGTAGAACTACTTTCAGGAATTGTAGAGAGAAAGTTCTTACTGATAAAATTTCTGTGCTTTTGCAAACCACTATAAACATAGGATAGATTTTTATACAGAAATAAACACATACAGCAAACCTGAGTTAAGGAGTATATATGATTTCAGCAATTCACTCTAGGACAAAAAAATGTAGTCACTTCATTTAACTAAAATGTATATTATTTATAATCAATTCCATATACTCCTAGCTGTTTTATAATTTTTTTTAACGTTTATTCATTTTTTGCAAGACAGAGAGAGACAGAGCATGAATGGGGGAGGGGCAGAGAGAGAGGGAGATACGAATCCCAACCAGGCTCCAGAGCTCCAGGCTCTGACAGCATAGAGCCTGACGCGGGGGTCTAACTCAGACTGTGAGATCATGACCTGAGCCAAAGTCGGATGCTTAACTGAGCCACCCAGGCGCCCCACTCCTAGCTCTTTTAAAGTACATATTAAAGTTCCAATCATAATAAAATACTCAATGAGAGATGATTATAACTCATTAACCATGGAAATCTAATTAACAAATAAGCGAAATTACTATACTCTAATGTCACATTGAAACTTTTTAAGTGAAAACTGATGTTCACTATATCATATTCCTTTCTTTTGTAAAAAATTCAATAATAAATGCTAAACAGTAAATTTAATACCTAAAGTATATGTAAATATCAACCTAAACTAAGAAGCATAAGGTTAAATACATCAGTACAAAATAACATAAGGAAACAATCAATAGCCTTTAGTAAACATGATTAAAATTGTTCTTTTTCAGAAAAGTAGCATAAGTGTACCATTAAATGGCTAAGAAAGTTTTAGCTGGATCATTTCCTCAAACTAAAGCAAATATACATTGCACAATTCCTTTCCCATTTACCTTTTATAATTTCTTCATGTTTACAATTTCACAAAATGTTCTAATGTCTATTCTGTTTTAAAGGTCCACCATAAATGACCAACGATACTTAGTAATTAATTAAATTTCGATGTAGTCTCTAGCTCACTGGTTTTCAAAACTTTCTCCTTCACAGAACCAGCAATTACAAAACAGACTTAAAAAAAGCAAGCTGTTCTGCCAGGATCAGTGGGAGAGGTTGAGGTGGGGAGTGGGGTACAGCTGTGGGGGCTTACACAGGGGATCAGAGATTGTGCATATTTTCAGCCACCTTGTTATATATTCTTTCTGTCTCAACACACTGCCTCAATCTTCCAGGCCATTTGCTTATTTACATTATCAATGCACAGATTTTGCTTTAAAATTAGAAGAATTTTCTGTTGGGTTTTAAAAAAAATAAAAGTCACAGAAGACCTGATAAAGGTTTAGTCAGAAACATTTACTAAATATTTTCTAGTGCTAGACACACAGTGTTCAGCAAAGGGATATAAAAACAGCAGAAACTTAATCCTTATTTTTGAGTTACACAGATTCTACTGGGGAAAGGGACGGTGCAGGAGTAAGAGGACCAGGAACAACAAGTGGTAACAGCATGTGCAGAGGATGCAGGAAGGGAGTCTTGGACTCCTCCTTGTAGGAGTAGAAGTGGTACCAGCAGTCGGGTCAGGGAGGGCCTCACTGAAGGGCCATATCTAGGTTGGGGGAGGTGGGAGAGCCATTCTGGGGATAGCAAGTGTGGATATAAAAAGTGCACAGATGTGCTTGGAGTACTTTAGGAAGGAAAAAAAAAAGCACATTGTAGTTTCAGAGGAAGGTGTGTGAGGGGCACAATGAACAGAACTAGAAAAGATAAGCTGAGACCAGATTATTAAAGGCTCTGTAGGCGGAATCAAAAAGACTCAACTTACAAAGTCACAAGGACCAGTGGAGGTTTGCCGGAAGGGCTGTGTGGCATGGTTACATCCTTATATGGTGTGAAAGTGCAAGACTGATGGAAAGGCTAAGAAGCTGGAGCTATGGTCGGGTCATGTGGATATCCTTAAGTCCGTTTTCTGCCTTGTTATCCTATCATTGCAAAAACAAAACTAACAAACCAAAAACACAAACCTTTTTTCTTACAGGTCTGTTCAAGTGTCACTGTTTTGAAGAGCTACGTTTCCTCGCCAGAAGATAAAATCCACAGGGAAGGGATTTGAGGTGCTTTTATTCTCAGGTATGTCTCAAGGCAAGGAACAGTGTGCAGTGCCTGGCAGGAATGCGACCAGCATCACTGAAGAGATAACACGACTTCTCTCATGTTGTGACTCCCCGCTTTATCTGCATCGCCGTCCAATCCCACACCACTTCAGGGTGCAGCTCTACTCAAACACACACCCGCGAGAGAGCTCTCCTGCTGGCACCCTATCTCATCTAACAATCCAACACTTCCCTGTTAGCCTCCCTAACTCCTCCTCCTCCAACATGGGTCTTTCTGTTACCAAGTTCTTCCCCCAAAACTTTTTCTCAGAATATTGATGAAAAGGAGTTTTGGAAATCCAACCCTTTTCTCATCTTACAATGTATTTAGTATTCTTACCTTTGCTATTTCCCTTTCTTTTCTGCTAATTAATATAGACTTAGTTAACCATGTAGTATTTTTTTCATACTATAGACATTTAAAATGAGGTGTTTTTCTAAGAACAACCTTGGTTACTTTCCACCGAATTTAAAGGGATGCTTATACTTTAGTTGTTTGTTGAGTAGTCTATTTTAATATTATGGATTCATTCCCTGATCCAGTTAAGAGATTTAAAATTTTCAAGCGGTTTCACCATTTTAAATATGTGTATCATTTATGCTCAATCTTATATATTTTTTAAAAGCTTTATTGATTTTGAGACAGAAAGAGAACCAGCAGGGGAAGGATAGAGAGGAAGGCAGAGGATCCAAAGCAGGCTCTGTGCTGTCAGCAGGGAGACCCACATGGGACTTGAACTCTCAAATCATGAGAGCATGACCTGAGCTGAAGTTGGACACTTAACCGACTGAGTCACCCAGGTGCCCCCCAGTGTTACAGTTTGACTGTGGCATTACACATATATCTTACTAAAAACATTTTATGGTCTGTAACATATAATAAATATTCTTCAAGAATTCAATTACTTAATTTTTCTATTTCATTATGCCATTATTTCAGGCCTCCTTTTAAACTGTACTGCTCACATCTGTTATTTATTAATTGCATAGGCTTAATATATTTTGATCTTATAGTTTTATGACTTTTTTCCAATCCTTTTTGTGTGTGTGTTTTTGCAATTATGCCCTCTATTGATATTTCTGCTTTCTGGATTCAAATCAACTTTATTAGAGACCATAATTGAATTACTATCCAGAGAGGAGGATATAAATCTAAACCCAATTTTTACAATTTAGGCAGGACTTGGGGAGATGGGTATTAATGTATTTCTGCTGGATTTTTTTTCCTGTTTATATCAGATAGTTCTACATTTTATGGAAAATTTAGTATGTATAAGGTGACATGTGGGTTATTTTACATTATCTAATTTTTAGTGTTTATAAAAAAGTGTTAAGAGAGAGAGATACAAAAAAGAACTCTTAATTATAGAGAACAATGTGATAGCAGAGGGGAGGGGTGGGGGATGGGTGAAATAGATGATGGGAATTAAGAACAGCACTTATCATGATGAGCACTGGGTGATGTATGGAAGTGTTCAATTACTACATTGTACACCTGAAACTAATATAACATTGTATGTTAACTAACTGGAATGGAAATAAAAACATTAATTAAAAAAATATTCTGACTTCATTCTCTGTTTTCAACAGCTCTGTGTGTATTATGCACATTTACTGTAAGTCACTTTAATTTCCTTGCAGAATAAGGCAGGAGACAGGTGGATGGTCTGGAAGATGACTTTATTCTCGTAGATGGTGGCAGATATTGAGTTTGAAAGGGAACCCCATCAATGCATCCTGAGTTTCCAAGGGATTTCTAAACATTTTTATAATTATTAGTCACTAATCAAACTCTACAAAATTAATGGCTAGAACCGTAGTACCCCAAATGTCTGAATCCTATTATGAGAAAAGAGTGAATCTTTCTACCACTAAACTCATATTCTCAATCTTATTTCTCTCTTCTCCACTCCATAATCCTATCAGTTTCCTATATGTTTTTCCCCTTGACATTCCCAAACTTAGTGGCATTAGCTACTTCTCTTTTCAGGAAGTCCTTCGGCAATCTTCTGTAGTGGTGTATGGAGCAGTTGATTTCTTTTGGTGAATTTGGGTAACAATACTTTTGCCACCTTTGAAATGAAGGGTATCTTGGCGGAGTAAACTGATTTAATATAAGGATCCATTATGTGTGTTTCCCCTGTGTTAGATCAGATGTCTTTGTGACCTTCATTCATTGACAGCTAGTTCTTCAATGGTTTTAGCACCCAGGAGTTGTTTTTTTTGTTTTTCTAGTTCACATACAGAAAACATACTAGTCAAATGTTTCCTCTGATCTTGGTAGTTCTAAATGTTCTCTCTTAATTTACAGAATAAAGTAGTTTTGCAAATCAGGAAAAGTTTTTTCAAGCATATCATTAAATCTATCAGTTTCTATGTGGTTTGTCTATTTCCTGTGACACCTTTACTCATCATAGTGACGTTGTGTCTTTTTTTTTTTTTTTTTTTTTGCGGGGGGGTGGCTTCAAAATATCTACTCTTTCCACTCTTTGAATAGGGCCTCAGTTTCCTCTTCAGGAATGATCTTTACTCAGTCTTCTAGGGATACTGAATTCAAACCCTATGGAAGATTTTTTTCTGTCATATCCTCTCTTTCATTCCCCGAGATCCCTAAGGGGCCACATGCCAACTGATGTCATTCTCCTGGGCCTTTGTGTCTTAACAAAGGTAGAAAAAATAGGGCATGTTTATTAATTCTAAGATGTCCCAGAGTGATTATCCAGCCACAGAGATTCTCTGTGGCAACTTGAGACTTACTTCCAACTTGTTTTCAGCCCTCACTATGAGTCTGTGGCATTACTATATCCTGTTAAATTCTCTTTCTGCTCAAGAAAGCCATTGGTTGCTCCTGTAAAACAAATAATATGTGATATATTTATGCATGCTACTTCCCACATGTATCACCTTCTCTTGTAATATCTTTTTTTTTTGCATTTTACAACTTTCAATATCATTTTTGCTTAGGTTACTCTTACTCTACAGTGAGGTTTCCTAAAATTTGTTCTGGGAAACATTATTTGTAACTCAGCAAATGTTACACTAGGAAAAAAGGAGAGAGGTTATAGTTAAGTATGGAAAACACAGGGATAAATAAAATTCAATTAGTTTCTTTTTCTGTACATTGTGAATTTCTAAGACAGAATATAAGATGTAGCTTTTTCTGAACTTATTTTTAGTATGTATACAGATACAGACTTATCCTGACATGTCTAAAAAAGAAACTAGTGCTCTGTAGAACACATTTTGGGTAATGATATTCTAGATACTGCTATTTACTATCTCCAATGAGGATTTTAGTTTCCCTTGAGCTTATAATGGAGCAATACTATCTATGTTATTTATATTTAATACTACTCATTCCTATTTACTATTCATCTTACCTCTAGCCTGTTTGTAATTCTTGTGATTATTTGCATTTCATATATAGACTGAAAATCTTGTGGCTTGACTGTTTTTTTTTTTTTAAGTTTTTCAATATTTATTTATTTTTGAGAAAGAGAGAGACAGAGACAGAGAGCAAGTGGGTGAGGGGCAGAGAGAGAGGGAGACACAGAATCTGAAGCAGGCTCCAGGCTCTGAGCTGTCAGCACAGAGCCCAACATGGCCTGGAACCCACGAACCATGAGATCATGAGCTGAGCTGAAGTCAGCCACTTAACCGACTGAGCCACCCAGGCGCCCCATGGCTTGACTGTTTTTAATGGCACTACAAAATATTTTAAATGAGCTGGGGTGTTTTAAAAGTTTTGAATATGTCCCTATAATCAAACTATTTATCAACAGGTATGTCATATTCCTGTTGTAATTTTGGTAGGGTTTAGAATTCCATTGGTATTCTTGATTACTATTTAGTGTTTCTAATTGTAATTTTCCTGAAGCATGTAACACAAACAATTGGTACTTCCTCTTCTGTTTTTGCAATATAAATTTAAGAATCTTGTGTTTATATCAATGTGGAGCTATATACTTCTGATGGTGATTTATAAGATGTTCTCAAAATACTGCTGAGCCTCAGCAATGAAATGGGAATGTTAAATTATTGTGACTTAGAACCCCTCTATGAGATGATTTAAGAAGATGAATTTTCCTAGACAAGATAAGTAAATACCTTAGTTTACATAAAAAATACAGTATAGAACATTATCAACAATCTGAAACTAACTAATTCATAATTTGGCCATATTGATGTTCTTTCTATTAATGAATGCTCAATTATTATTTTTTTTTTGTTTTGATATGGAGACAAATAGCTTAAGCACAGATTTGAAGTAAAGTAATTTTTCTTGACCACATTCCTGACAGCCTATTCCCTGAGTGTTTGGGGTAAAATAATTTTTCTTGACCACATTCCTGATGGACAACTCCCCTGAGTGCATTGGTCAAATGAAATTGTCAGTGATGAGGTAACTGAGAGGAAAAAAGAGGAGATGGTGTTACAAAAGTCTAGTATTTATCACTTCTCACCAAGAAATCCCACTTTAGAGAATAAATATTTATTAGCTACATTATCCAAAATACAGGAATACTAGAAAAAACCCAACTATCCAACATTTAGAGACTGGTTATGCAAAAACTATGCTGAGAAGATGAATCCTTATGTACTAAAAGTATATTCTATAGAAACAGAAATGTATGTAGAAAAGAAAATACCTTAAGTAATTTTTATGAAATTAAAATGTAGACAATCTAGATGTAATGAAAACAATGTTTTGCATGGGGATAAGCATAAAACAAATACACTAAAAGAATTATTTTCAATGGAGGTGTTCTTTGTAGTCTTTAGTTTACTAAAGTTATCTAAGTATGGAATAAAAAAATACCTTTACAAGATCTGAGGCAAATGATTTTATCTATAGGAAAAATATCTGTGGGTATTATAGTTATATAAAGTACATAAATATACGTCTATAATAAGCACACACGCATATGAAATATATATGTACATAAACTTAAGTCACTGTTACAGGTGAAAAAAAATCCCAATTAAGTATGATGCAAATTTAAAAGAAATGTTACTTGTTTCTCTTTATATGCTCAATTATCCTATTTGAGTCCAGATATATGCTAGCATGCCATTCTTACTTCCTCCAAATTGTCTCACCTCCACATAAATGATGAACAAAGTTAAAACCAAGTTCAGTGTAAGTATGTCATGTCAAAAACAATGAGAATACCAGGCACTGGACACTCAAAGACAAATATTCTAAAAGCAGATACTTGCTAACTAAAATAACATTAATTTTCAGTATGTCTTTTTAAAAATATGGATTCTCTGGCTTAATGCTTAGAACATCTTAAACTAAACTGAACACATGAAGTTATGTGGGACTGGAAAAAAGGAAGAAGAGGCATGATGTGCCAGAAAGTCTCTTTACCCTGGCTGAGAAGGCGACAGAATCTATAACGAAGAAAAGAATTTAACACTTCAACAGGACAGATATAGGGGAATATAGAAGCCATTTATATACTTTAAAAATATCTACGGTAGAATAAAATCTAAAGACGGAGAGAACGTTAAGATTGCGCAGGCTGCTTTGTTATGGCTAGGAAAGTACCCGAGAGACAGGAACAAAGTCAAGCAGCTTTTCTCATTAAACATTTATTGCTCTGCTTAAATCTGTTTGAAGGAGCATAGAAATACATGAAATACTACACTAGGTAAGATCCACTCTAGCCAGAATGCTGAGGCTCACACAAATCTGACTGACATGAAATTGAAATATCTGACTGTTTTGCCTTGACGTCAGCTTTTAATACTGTCAACATTAAAGACGAAGTCTGCTCCAACAACTTAGTGGAAACTTAAGATATTCATAAAGTTGTCCAAAACCTTTCAAGAAAATAGCATTCATACTCTATACAAGCATGATACAAAAATCCTTTCTTAATCTGTCAATAAAAGGCAGCTAAATGAAAAATTCCTGCTTTCCTCGGAACAGATAATTAATTGAGCTTTGCTCTAGGAAGAGCTCCAAAGCACTTTACACAGGGACACACTGGCCTACAGGGCTTCTCACTGCAAGGCTATCTCACTCACCCTCTCAATTTCTTAAACACTGTAATTTTTATATCTTACCTGTCAAAATGTCTCTACCTTAAAAAAGGTTTTTATTAAGCTAACATTATGCTAACATTAAAATAATTTTTAAGGAAAAAACAATCATTCACAGGCCTGCCATTGCACTAAGCCTGTTTAATTGGTCAACAGGCGTATGTGATTTATGGTTGTAACCACACCACACCTAACGGAATGGAGGCAGGCTTTTTTAAAGGCATTGCTTAACATTTCCTTACAACTTGTGCCCAAATCTCCCAGTGTGCTGGTCTAATTAGTATATATTATATGACAATTCATTGTATGCTTGAGGCCCATCAAAATATGAAAATAGGTACCATAGAAAGCACATTTTACTCCAAAAAATGTAATTTTATTGTTTCATCTTACCTCTTCTCCAGACAGATAGTAGGCTGAGAGTAGTCCACCAACGAAGCGTATATTTACTTCAAAAACAGAAACTTCAGCATTCTGTGGAAATAGAATAAAGAAAGTTCATACATAAATGATAGCACACAATTGAGAAAAATGCCATCATGATAAAATGTGCCAAATATTTAAATTTTACTCCATCTTATGTTTGCCCAGAGCAATTTATATACAAGAGAAAATGTTCCTCTCTTTTAACAATGTCAAAATATATGTAAACAAAAATAATTTTCACTCTTAACAATTATAAAATATTTCTAAAATTAAGTTATGCGCCCTCTGCTCAACAACAGATACGGTACTTAGCTGGTATTCTCTATTTGTGCAGATGCCGCAGGGCCAGGACATTTTATTTTTCTGTTCTGTTGTGTTCCCCTTTATCTTATTCATCTGCCTGCTTTTTCTTCCTGAAAGGCCATTCAGACTCTGTACTTTGGCTGGTGGTTGAACATTATTCTAGCGTTCTTCTCCCACCATGTTAAAGTAGCAGAGCTAGAATGCAAATAGAATTTGAAGTTGGGGGGACTTGGGTTCCCAGTGCTTTTTCCCAAATTCCTGCCTGGGGCTTAGGATGGACATCTTCCTGGGAAGAAATTTTATCTGCATAAAGGAGCCTGCTTTTATTACCCACAGTGTGCCAGATCCTGTGCTAGTCTCTTTACCTGAACTACATCCTTTAATACTCACACCAGGCTTGTGAAATAATTACTAGTCTTATGTCTATTTTACAAATGGAGACACTGAGATGTAGAGTGGTTATTGTGACATTTTTAAGGTCGGACAACAAATAAGTGGTTGAATCAGAATTTGACTGGAGTACTCCGATTCCTGGCCCATGGCTCTGCACTGTCCTGACTTCTATTATCACCTCCATGATAATGCACCAAGTCCCTTTATTAATGGTCATACCGTTGTGGCATATAATTAGTAATTATCACCAATACTTGTATTATTTTACAAGACTTGACTACTAAATAGACCTGTCCTACATGCTGTTACTAGAAAATTTCACACAGCTAACCTACAATAGGGGTAAGATCCTCTTTAATCTTTGGTTGCTTCCCTTCATGTTCATTGGCCTACTCAGTAGTTGTTCCCTTTTACATAAGGTCCAACCATTCACTGATAATCATAGGGGCTAACAGCAAACTATATTATAGATGGAGTCAATGTCTTGCAGATGAGCTTAGTTAAAATCATTCAAGACATTATTTCTTTTAACAAATATTTATCAAGCAACTACTATGTGCCAGGCACTGTCATAAGCCCTAGGGTCAAGGTAATGAAGACTGACAAGGTCCTCAGACTCATGGAATCTACACTTTAGTGGGAGGAAACAATTCCAGAAAAGACAAATACACATAGATTTTCATTTAATTGCCCCATGCTCTTGCTAAAAAGTTATAAGGATCTAACAATGAAAGCTAGCCAACTACTTATGGTTAAAAATTTTTCAAAAAATTTCCTGTAAAGGATGAAAACAACTTATGAGAATTAGTGGGCCAGAGGTAGGCAAAAGCATCATAAGACTCTTTAATGGGCTCGTTTAACAGTATTTCATAATCTGCAACATGCACCTGATATGATTTGACTCTATAGAGGTGCAATTTATCATTGAGGTGCATCATTCAGAATGAGCATTGTAGGCATATTGGTAAAAGCTTCTTTATTCCACAAAATCACTGATAAGGAAAAAGGAAGGGAGTTCACTAATTTACTTTGGTTCACACGCTATATTTCTTATGTCTAAAGGTAACAGTGTCTTATAGTAAAATCAAAGGAATTTAAACTCTTGTATTTTACTTGTGTTTTTCAGTTTTTAAGTCTGAGAGCAGTCCTCTGCATTTCTACCTACTAAAATCTGTGAAAGTGATTTTTATATTCTTATTCTGGCTATGGGTTTATTAGATATGCATTCTCTTCCTCCTATGAAAATTTTGGTTATGAGGACTTTGATATAGACATCTGATAAAAATTACTGCAAGGTAGAAGACGGAGCCATGTCAAATATCATCAGAATATATCTTCAGCTAGACATCAATCACTTATTGGGTACAGCTGTTCAACCAGATATTGATCCAGCAATGTATTCTAGAACCTAAATTCTGTTGATCTTGCTCTATAAAATATTGAGAAATGACCTTGCAAAACACCATGCTCAAAGTCAGTTGCTTTGCCTTTTGAATTTCATGGATCTAACAGTCTAGTGAGCCTGTCCAAGAAGCAAATCTGGCTTGTTAGTGAACCCATGCAGCTTTCCAGTGACTGCTGTGTCCTTGTCTTTAAAAGCCTTGTTCAGGAATGTCACATCACCATTACGACTACTCAAGAATCATCATATTTTCCCCCTTTTGAAAACTGGAATGACATTAGAACTCCCAACATTATTTTTTCTACTTCTTTTTATCAAAGTTAAATCTAAATTATTTATAAACCTTAATTTGTGAGATCTTTCAACATTCTGGGCTGTATTATGTGATTAGGTCAAAAGACTGAGATTTAGATATTTTGTTCACTTTATAGATCCTTCGATGAAAAGGACGAAGAAAATAAAAATTCTCCCACCATAGCAAACTGGTTTTCTATATTGGAAACAACAGACCATAAAAAGACTACCTTAGAGTCAGAAAGACCTGGGCTTGAAGGCTGAGGGTGAGATCCCAGGCAAGTCACTTACTCTCTTTGAGTCTCTGTTTTCTTGTTTGTAAAAAGGGACAACGCATTCCTTACAAGGCACTAGGAGTCTGAATGTAAAGCACTGTGTATGGTGCCTGGCATAATGCACTCAGCAGAGAACGGCTGCCATTACCCACAGCACAGTAACTCAGGCGACATAAACCAAGGCCTATCTTAGTTTATTTCCTCAGGGGTTACTGGAATATCAGAAACTCCAGAATCCTAATATTCTAAATTCTAGAATGCAAACTGACACATCTTCTCTGACCCTCATGGGAGTTCTCTTTCTCAATGTCTAAAAAATCCTCTTTTGAAATACTGTATTTTGACCAAACTTCCTTTTGGGTTTGATATACTTCATATAAGGTATCGGGATTTTCTTTAAAAAAAATTTTTTTTTTCAACGTTTATTTATTTTTGGGACAGAGAGAGACAGAGCATGAACGGGGGAGGGGCAGAGAGAGAGGGAGACACAGAATCGGAAGCAGGCTCCAGGCTCTGAGCCATCAGCCCAGAGCCTGACGCGGGGCTCGAACTCCCGGACCGCGAGATCGTGACCTGGCTGAAGTCGGACGCTTAACCGACTGCGCCACCCAGGCGCCCCGGTATCGGGATTTTCAAAAGGGAATTTCTACAATCAGGGTTGTAGGCTATCTTTATTAATTTCTGATTATGATTTCCATTAAAAATATTATTAAAGTGAATATATTCATCCCACCAATATTCATGCAGTATCTTTTAAGATGTTCTAAAACTTTTCTAGTGACTTACTCTAATGACAGAGAGGGATTAGGACAGGGAGAAGATAGTATGTGAAGGAGGGGAGTCGCAAAGAGCCCGTAACACTAAAATCTTGTGTGATTTATTTATTTTGCAATCTCCTTGATCTGTGTTTGTTTTAAAATAAAGTTACCTTCCTTAAATCTTTAAGTAAGGTTACATCGCAGGGATATGCTCCAATATTCTACGGCTTCTAGTGCACTGTCATATGTGGTTGCCAGGTTGAGAAGTTGATCCAGTCTTCTGGCTAAATTGCATGCACCTATTAGTTAATATCACAATTGATAAACAAGTGGAAGTGGACATTTTTGGCTGAAAGCCTAACCATCAAAAAATGTGGCTTGGAGAAATGCCTCCTTCATTTTGACTTTCCTCTACCAACGGTCTTTGAATTGAAGGGCACACTTAACCACATTCATATATAGATTAAGTAAAATATATTGTATAACTAAGGTCACACCTAGAATCAAGAGGTGAGTATGACAAATTATGGAAAAATTAGGCCACAGTACTAATCTTTTATACTGGTTGTCTTAGACTTATAATTTCTGTAAGTTTATCCCTTAACATTTGTGTCATCTAGTTCACTATACATTTATGTGAATTATGAAATAAACTGATAAAGAATGCTAAAATGGATAAAAGAGTTTAATTCAACATACCATTTTGCATGTCTCCCTCTCCTAATTCTTAATACTATGCTCCATATTTCTACTGACTTCCTTCAAGTCAACAGATTTGATTTATGAGCACAAAGAACCTAACTCTATCTGGGCAAGAGGAAAAGTGAACACTTCAAAATCCTTGTTTCAGAATGAATGTCTGAAGGATTAACTTTCTCCCACTAGGCAAGATAGAATTTTAAACAAGTAAGAAAACTTTATTAGGGATTTATTTGATATTTTTATAATCAATTTATTCACCAAAATTTTCTGTAAAATGATAGATTTTAATTAATATCAGTGAATGAAATGGGCTTCACCATTAGAATAACAAATTTAGTTTATAGCACAGATTTACCCACAGTTTTCTTTTGATTGAGGAACTACAGAGGCACAGCCTTTCCCTAAAGAACAGACATAGACTCAAACTTATACTAAAGGAATTCTTAATTCTTATGATTCTACATGGCATGACAGATCTGATTAATTGTATTTAATTGAAAAAGGCCTCTTGGGAAGAGGACTTTTATTTTCAAAATTTTCAAAAATATTTTAATAATATTCTGAGTATTTGGTCCAAATTCTTAGGCTTCTTTTTTTTTAATTTAATTTTTTATTTTTTAAAATTTACTTCCAAATTAGTTAGCATATAGTGAAACCATGATTTCAAGAGTAGATTCCATAATGCCCCTTGCCCATTTAGCCCATCCCCCCTCCCACAACCCCTCCAGCAACTCTCAGTTTGTTCTCCATATTTATGAGTCTCTTATGTTTTGTCCCCCTCCCTGTTTTTATATAACTTGTTTCCTTTCCCTTATGTTCATCTGTTTTGTCTCTTAAAGTCTTCATAGGAGTGAAGTCATATGATTTTTGTCTTTCTCTGACTAATTTCACTTAGCATAATACCCTCCAGTTCCATCCACGTAGTTGCAAATGGGAAGATTTCATTCTTTTTGATTGCTGAGTAATACTCCATTGTATATATACCACATCTTCTTTATCCATTCATCCATCGATGGACATTTGGGCTCTTTCCATACTTTGGCTATTGCTGATAGTGCTGCTATAAACATGGGGGTGCATGTGTCTCTTCGAAACAGCACACCTGTATCCCGTGGATAAATGTTTAGGCTTCTCTTTTTAAGGGTAATTCTCTGAGCCCTCAAATCAGAGACTACTTCTTTGCTAGCTATTCCTCCAAACTCCCCACCAGCTTTCTACTCAATGAACTGTAAGTGAAAAGCAAGCATTAATAATTGCCCTACCACAATCCAATGCAGTAACTATGTTTAATAATAACTGCTCCACTCCTAACATATATGATAACTATGCTTTGCCTTACTGAAAAGTACGTTGGAAACGAGACTTTTCAAAGACATTGATTTAAGAGTGGTAACTGCCCATACACCTTGCCTATGTTTAAGCTTAGCAGACACCTTGGATTATAAGTAGTATTTCAAAGTGTGTTTTGTATTATTATTTCGAGGATTAAAAGTATAAAACTCCTTTTAACAGATTAAGTTGAAATATTAAACAATGTAACTTAGTGTAACATATGTCCTAGCAGCTTTTAGTTTCATGTTTAAGTAACATGATAAGCCTCTTAAGAGGAACAAAGCGTTAGGCCACAAAGGTAGACCATCTTCTCTATGTGAATAGATTTCACTAATTATTGACAGAACATCTCAGTATCCTTTTAAAGCCAAAACTTAAATCATCACGCTTGGCAGGCACTGATTTGCATTCAGATAAAAATACTGAATAACTCCATTCAACAGATAATTAACTTATTTGCCTCCATAGAGACATAATGCTATTCTAAAATAGACTAAGGCAAATACTAAAGCAGGAGTCACTTCTTTCATGGTCTATGGCATAGAACTCTGGACCTATGTCAAGTCCGCATTCAGGTGTTTGAGATGATCCAAAAATTGCTTTGTGAGGTTAACTTATTTACGTCCTTCCAACAGGGAACCTTATAGTTTATTTTCTTGAAAAGTAGGGTAAAAGAACAGTCTGGATTATTAAACTATTGGTGGGAATAAAATTGGTGTAGCCACTGTGGAAAACAGTATGGAGGTTCCTCAAAAAATTAAAAATAAAATACCATATTGAAGCGCCTGAGTGGCTCAGTTGGTTGAACACCTGACTTCGGCTCAGGCCACGATCTCGGGGTTTGTGGGTTCGGGCCTCACGTCAGGCTCTGTGCTGACAACTCAGAGCCCAGAGCCCGCTTCAGATTCTGCCTCCCTCTCTCTGCCCCTCACCCATTCACACTGTCTCTTTCTGTCTCTCAAGAATGAATAAACGTTAAAAAAGTTAAAAAAATACAATATGATCCAGTAATTCCACTTTTGAGTATTTAATGAAAGAAAATGAAAACACTAATTCAAAAAGATACATGCATGCCCGTGCACACACACATAAATATTACTCAGCCATGAAAAAGGATAAGTCATTTGAGATAATATGGATGGACCAAAAGGGTATTAGCCTAAGTGAAATAAGTCAGATGAATACCATAAAACTTTACAAATATCATATATGATGTCATTTATATGTGGAATCTAAAAGACAAAACAAAGGAACAAACAAAACAGAAATAGCTTCATAAATACAGAGAACAAACTTTTGGTTGCCAGAAATGAAGGGGTGGGGGAAACAGGCAGAGGGGATTAAGAAGTGCAAACTTCCAGTTATGAAATAAATAAATCACAGGAATTAAAGTACAGCATAGGGAATACAGTCAATAATATTGTAGTAACACTGTATGGTGACAGAGGGCAACCACACTTAATGTCGTAAGCATTGCATAATGTAGAGAATTGTGAAATCAGTATATTATACACTTGAAACTTAAATAACATTGCATGTCAACATTGTACTTTAACTTAAAAAAAAGGGAAGAGATTAAGTTCACCTGTTATCTTAAACATACAGTACTCGTTATGATAAAAAGTACAATTCATGCAAATCAAGACTACAGTGAGATGCCACTTCACATCTGCTACTGATGGCTACTGTAAAAAACAAAATCAGAAAATAACAGTGTTGGTGAGAATGTGGAGAAACTGGAACACTTGCACACTATTGGTGGGAAGGTAAAACAATGCAGCAACTGTGGAAAGCAGCAAGGTGGTTCCTCCAAAAATTGTAAATAGAATTGCCATACAATCCAGCAATCCCACATCTGGGTGTATACAAAAAACAATTGTAAGTAGGATCTCAAATAGACATTTGGATACCTGTGTTCCTAGAAACATTCACAATAGCTAAGACATGGAAGTAATCCAACTGCCACTGACAGCTGAGTAAATAAGCAAAACGTGGAATATACATCTGATGAAAATATTACTCAACCTTAAAAAGGCAGGAAATTCTGACATATGCTGTAATATGAATGAACCTTGAAGACATTATGCTAAGTGAAATAAGGCAGTCACAAAATGACAAATACCTTATGAATACCCTTTATAGGAGGTGCTAGAGTAGTCATAATCATACAGACAGAAAGTAGAATGGTGGTTGTCAGGGGCTGGACGGATAAAGGTTGGGAAGTTAGTGTTTAATGGGAACTGAGTTTCAGTTTTGCAAGATTAAAAGAATTGGATATGGATGGTGGTGATGGTTGCACAGCAATATGATACTATTAATATTATAGTACTTAATACTACTGAATTGTACCCTTAAAAATGGTTATGATGGTACCAGTTTATGGTACCAGTGTATTTTACAGCAATAAAAAAATTAAGGAAAAAAAGTACAACCCATGTGCTTGCCAAAGACCACCATCTTAGTGTGTTGCTAGGTAAGCGTCTGGAATAGGCTAATCATCTATCCTTTGTCATTCTCAAAGCTCCCCCTGTCATAGAGATACCACTTTACCTCAATGAAGAAAAATGCTTTTTAATAGTTAATATAACTTTGGCATTTACTGAGGTTTTATATAAAAATTATTATCTGGAGAAAAGTTCTACATATTCTATAATATTAATACTGAACACAGTTTTCAATATTTCTCCTGAAAGGATCTAGGTAATCAATACTTCTTTGAGGTGACAGTAAAGAATAGGCAGCACTCAGAACTGAACTTAGAAATGCCTAAATAGGAAACTCTTGATCATTTGTTCTTATGTTAAAGACTTTCCAGTAGCAGGAGCCACCGCAAATCTCTTCTGGAAGTAGGCTAGATAAAAAACAAGTAGATCAATTGCACTTGAAGTCCAGATCATCTCTAACTATTTCAAAATATGACACAGTACAGTTATCCTTGCGCCCTGTCATCTGGTTCTCTGACTCTAGCATAGTCTGTTGAGAAGTAGGACAAGATAACTTCTCGTTCATTTAATTAGAATTTATTGAATACCTGTGGAACAATACACTTTAATGTGTGCTGTGATATGAAGATTACATGCCTAACCTGGGAGGATTCAAATTCTCTGGCTGCCTATATGTATTTCACAACTCTCTGCACTTCCTCTCTAATAAAAACAGGGTCGCTGAGTTAGGCAGATCTTGTTCACCCACAGCTTTTACTTGCTGTGTGATTTGGAAATTAGTTAATCACCTCTTCATGTATAAAAACAGGGACAATACCACTTACCCTGTAAGGTTGTCACAAACACTAAATGAGATAACTTATGGAAAAAAATCACCTAGCATAATACTTGGCATGTCTCTGTACTCTTTAAATGGTGGTTTCCTCTTTCCTTTCTTCCTCCCTCAAGAGAACTTGGCCCCAGCTAAGTACTCTATTTTTCCTGCTAGACTATAAGCTCCAGGAGGGTAACTGACCTTAAAACGTGTTTAGTAAATAACATATGAATGAAATAAATAATGAGTAACCAAGGATGTGTTTCAGATTCTTGGTTTTAGGATTACTTTGAATTAAAACCAGAAAACTCATGCATTGGAATCTACCTTTAGAGGTCTGCCCAGATCTGTGTTCCTCTACAGATGCTTGTACAAAGCTCTACCTGGGAAGCCCTTGCTCCTATATATTATCTCAGTGATTTATTTTAAGCCCGTTATTAGAGCCACTTGAACTCTGTGCTACCAAGTATGCAAATGGAATCAACTTGCTATGCCTTAATTAAAAGAAAATGAGTTTTAGTTAATGATAGTATAAACCAATAAAAAAAAACATTTACTTTACACCTGTAAGTGATGCAAATTGAATATTTCACATACAAACACATTTATTCTTGATGCTCAAGAGCACCACAGGATAAACCAACTCTCAACAGTAGTGTTTGTTTCAGTTTCATTCTGATTTTTCCCTTGCAATAAATTTGGATGCATTAACTTTTCTGCAATACCTGACACCGTCAATTATAATTAATACTTTATCAGGAAAAAAAGTTAATTTAAAAACAAGCAATAATTTATCTAAGCTGGAATCATATTACATGTTATCCATAAAAACAAAACAAATTTTCTCTCTTTGTTTAATAAGCTTCTCCAATGTCTCCATCCTTCAGATAAACGGAAAAAGTTTGCATTTTCAAAAAGAAAGCTGTGTAATTATTGATATAATCACCTGAGCCTCTGGGTAAATTGAGCAAATATAAAACGAATTCTCATATAAGACATATTAAAACCAACCAGAAAATTGGAAGCTGAAGAATTTTATAAAACAATGATTAGTAGATTAAAACAATACAGCTTTCCTGAATTTTATTTACTAATTTTAAGATGAGAAGTACTATCACTTGGATGTTACTGATAAATACTTTTTTAAGGGAAAATATGGCAACACCCAGAGAGAACTACAACAAATATGTTTCAAGATCTCTCACATTAGGAATAGTATTATAAGAAACAGAAATTTGAGACCTGTGGCTGTGACTTTTAAAGTATATTTTGAAAGACATAGGCCAAGATTATCAATAAGAGTTCTAAAATGGTATTTTACACAAGTCTGTCAATTATTTGGATAAAATCTTGGTAAAAAACAAAAATATAGCTTTAAATAAACAGCGTTAAAGGTCAGCATTTAAGCAACCACTCAAGAACAGTCAGACTGCTTTATCCTGCAAGTAAGGAAGCACAAAAATTGGCTCTTCTCCACAGCCTAATATGCCCTATTAGATTCCCTCTGCTTCCTCACAGGTCCCCACCGCCCACGGAACACATTCATGTCACCTGGTAGTGGTCTGAGGTCAGCCAACCACCTTCTGTTACCTTGTCTGTTAGCTTGAGAGGCCTTTACGCTTTGTTCTTTTAAATAAATGATTCCACAGTTTCTCAGACTACCGCTGGTCATGAAAGCAAAGAATTGTTGCAGGATTTGGGGAGTTTGGGGGAGCAATTTTGTAATTAAAAGACAAGGGACCTGGATACTATTCAGGTAGAGCATCACTGACATCTACTTTCCTGTCTTCAATCATTCGATCTTGGATAAATGAATATGGTAAAACTGCAAAATTAATTACAGAAATATGTTGCATTTATTTTCTTTTCTTTACATTTATTTATTTTTGAGAGACAGAGAGAGACAGAGCACAAGTGGGGAGGGGCAGGGAGAGAATGAGACACAGAATGAAAAGCAGGCTCCAGGCTCTGAGCTGTTAGCACAGAGCCTGACTTGGGGCTCAAACTCAAAAACCGTGAGATCATGACCTGAGCTGAAGCTGGACATCCAACCGACTGAGCCACCCAAGTGCCCCATATCTCTATACACTAACAATGAAGCAGCAGAAAGAGAAATTAAGAAAACAATCCCATTTACAACTATACCAAAAATAATAAAATATCTGGGAATAAACATCACCAAAGAGGAGTACTCTAAGAACTAAAACCCTGATGAAAGAAATTGAAGAAGTCACAAATAAATGGAAGGATATTCCATGCTCATGGATTAGAAGAGCTAATATTGCTAAAATGTCCATACCATCAAAGTAATATACAGATTGAATGCAATCCCTATAAGAATATTAACATTTTTCACAGAACTAGCACAATAATCCTAAAATATGTATGGAACCACAAAAGCCCCCAAACAGCCAAAGCAATCTTGAAAAAGAACAAAGTTGGTGGTATCAACAACCCCAGATTTCAAGACACACTACAAAGCTGTAGTAATCAAAACAGTTTGTTACTGGCACAAAAACAGACACAGAGATCAAGAAAACATAATAGAGTCCAGAAATACACATTTATTTGGTCAATTAATGTATGACTAGTCAAGAACATACAATGGAGAAAAGATAGTCTCTTCATCAAATGGTGCCGGGCAAACTGGACAGCTACATGCAAAAGAATGAAACTGGACCATACACAAAAATAAATTCAAAATGGATTAAAGACCTAAATGTGAGATTTGAAATCATAAAATTCCTAGAAAAAAGGATAGGCAGTAATGTCTTTGACATTGGCTGTAGAAACATTTTTCTCGATATATCTCCTCAGACGGGGAAACAAAAGCAAAGTTAAACTATTAGGACCACACCAAAATAAAAAGCTTTTACACAGCAAAGCAAACCATCAACAAAACAAAAAGGCAACCTACTGAATGGGAGAAGATGTTTGCAAATGATATATCTGATAAGGGGTTAATATCCAAAATATATAAAGAACTTATACACTTTTAGATCAAAAAGCCCCAATCTAATTAAAACATGGGCAGAAGACCTGAATAGACATTTTTCCAAAGACATACAACTGGCCAACAAATATATGAAAAGATGCTTAACATCACTAATCATCAAAGAAATGCAAATTAAAATCACACAAGATATCACTTTACACCTGTCAGAATGGCACAATACATAAGAAATAACAGGTGTTGGTGAGGATATGGAGAAAAAAAAACCGTTCAGCACTGTCAGTGGGAATGCAAATTGGTGCAGCCACTGTGGAAAACAGTACAAAGGTTCCCCTAAAACTGAAAAATATAAATATCCTCTTAACAAAGGGGAAGGAGAGGTGAAATAGATAAAGGGAATTAGGAATATATTTATCTTGTTGAGCACTGAGAAATATATAGAATTGCTGAATCACAATATATATCAAAACGAATATAACATTATGTTAATTATACTTGAATTAAAGAAACAAGAAAGAAAAAACACTGGCTAACAGGAGGAAAAAAAAAATCATTTGATTTTGACGGAATCCAGTTCCTATTCTCCCAACCTTTCTTGAGGGGGGTTGGGGGAGGGAATACATTAACCATTTTCTCTCCCATAGATAGCTGATGACAAGCCCTATTTAAAGGTAGGTATTTTAGGGGCGCCTGGGTGGCTCAGTCGGCTAAGAGGCCGACTTCGGCTCAGGTCATGATCTCGCGGTCCGTGAGTTCGAGCCCCGCGTCGGGCTCTGTGCTGACAGCTCAGAGCCTGGAGCCTGTTTCAGATTCTGTGTCTCCCTCTCTCTGACCCTCCCCCGTTCATGCTCTGCCTCTCTCTGTCTCAAAAATAAATAAACGTCAAAAAAAAAATTAAAAAAAAAATAAAGGTAGGTATTTTAATTTAACTTATAAATAACAAGATGGGACAAAGATATTAGTAAGAGACGACAAACCCTCAAGAAGAAACAATTTTTTTTCACTGCTTTGATTTTTCATTCTCAGTTCTACTGATAATATTAGAGCTATCACAAGTCATTCCAATCAAATGGCTGTAGAACCTTGAGCAAATCACCAGCTCCCTGGGTCTGTTTTCTCATTAAAAAAAAAAATTTTTTTTTACATTTATTTATTTTTTGAGAGACATAGAGAGACAGAGCACAAGTTGGGGAGGGGCAGAGAGAGGAGGAGACACAGAATCTGAAGCAGAATCTGAGCTGTCAGCACAGAGCCCGACTCAGGGCTGGAACTCACAAACCGTGACATCATGACCTGAGTCAAAGTCGGACGCTTAACTGACTGAGCCACCCAGGCGCCCCCTGTTTTCTCATTTTTAAAATGAAAGAGCCGAACACATTGATCTCCAAGGCCCTTTTATGTTGGAATATGTCTCCTTTATATTCCAAATTCAATTATAAGGCAGATTAAACACAGACTTATCTAAATGTCCTTTAAGGCAGTGATCTCCAAAATGGGGCATACAAGGCAACTAATAAGAAGGCTGGAACAAAATATTCATTCTTTAAAAATATATATATTTATTTATTTTAGAGAGAGGGAGAGAATACAGATGGAGGGAGAGAATCTTAAGCTCAGCATGCAGCCTTGAAACAAAATATTCAAACTTTTAATTTATATAGGTTTTTAATGCAAAGAGTTAGGAAAAAGATTTAATTTTATCGATCTTTAATATTTTGACACTGTTGTCCTCACTGGGTCTGTGAGAGAACAAGAGCTCCACAAAGTGGAGGTGTTGAGAGGGAAACACTCTTTCTATGTCCAGTTTCAACATACAGCATGTTGCTTGTGCCTGGTTATGGAGATTTACAGATACTATCGAATGCTTACCAGATAGACAAGAAGCTTATAAGGCTTTCTGTGAAACAATCTCTGATTAAAAATACTAATAATGCAAACATAAATGAATGACTAGAACACAGCTGGGCCAACAGTCTTCCGCTTTTTTTTTTTATTTTTATGTTTTTAATTAAAAAAAAATTTTTAATGTTTACTTATTTTTGAGACAGAGAGAGACAGAGCATGAAGGGGAGAGGGTCAGAGAGAGAGGGAGACACAGAATCCGAAACAGGCTCCAGGCTCTGAGTGGTCAGCACAGAGCCCGAGCGGGGCTCGAACTCACGGACTGCGAGATCATGACCTGAGCTGAAGTCGGATGCTTAACCGACTGAGCCACCCAGGCGCCCCTCTTCCGCTTTTTTAAAACAAGTTTTTTGCCAATCTCATCATGAGGCAAAACACTGATTATGGAATTAGATGAGCTCTGACAAGATGCTGTCCTCCCAAATCAAAATTATCAAGAAGTTCTGAAGTGTCCGCTCTCCTTAATTCTGAACCTTTTCCTTGGTATACAATAGATTTTGATGTATTTGTTAAGAATGAGAGTACACGCGCAAAGATTTTTAAAGGCTTCAAATACATATTGACAACATTTTATGCAGACAAGGGTATAGAACTAACAAATTTTGAAGCCTTATTTATGTGACAGTGGATGCATATTGAGAGTTTAGTGGAGGTCTCCTTGGTATTGCAGCCTTGGCAGCCACATAGCCTGTGGGGGGCCTTAAGCCCACGCAGTCACAAGCAAATCCAAGTTCCTGGCATGACTCCCCCAATCGCCCTTGTGATCAATCGTCTCCCTAGCCCATCAGGGCCTTCCCCTTGTGCACACCTTAGAAAAGACTCCTGTGGACCTTACCAAAACGTAGCTCTTTCCAGTACAAATTGACCAATTTGACTCCAAAGTCTATACCCACCTACTATACCCACCCTACTAAAGGCATGTGCCCCAGGTTCTGTCTATACTCTGTCTGACCTCTCTGTGTGGCCCCTGGAGGCCTGCTGCGTACCTCCTCAGGACCCGTGAGTAATAAGCTTCTCTACTGGAGTTTCTCTTGTGGTCTTTTGTTGGACTGCAGCTCACCACCTGGTACCCTGTACTCCAATTAACAAAAGTTAATTTAATAAAATGAAAACAATGTGCCATGGCCCACGGTGCAAAAGCATGAGCATGGAGCCACACAGATTTCTGCTAGACTCACAGCTCTGACACACAACTAGCTGTGTGATCTGGATAAGCCTCTAAGGCTCCAATTTATAGCCTGTACAAGTGTGAAAATAATGGCCATCTCATAGGGTGGTTATGGGACTTGAACACCAACACTTGGCACATGTTGGCCTTGACAGATTTAAATTTCTTTTTTCTTACTCCTAATTTGCTAAAAAACAAAAACATGTACTTCTACAGTAACGGGGGCAAGAATATAGTATGGTACTATTTAAACATGCATTCTTTATGTGGTAATTGCAGGGGACTTTAACACCCCACTTACAGAAATGGATAGATCATCTAGACACACGGTCAATAAAGAAACAAGGGCCCTGAATGAGACATTGGATCAGATGGACTTGACAGATATATTTAGAAGTCTGCATCCCAAAGCAACAGAATATACTTTCTTCTCGAGTGCACATGGAACATTCTCCAAGATAGATCATATACTGGGTCACAAAACCGCCCTTCATAAGTTTACAAGAATTGAAATCATACCATGCATACTTTCAGACCACAATGCTATGAAGCTTGAAATCAACCACAGAAAAAAGTCTGGAAAACCTCCAAAAGCATGGAGGTTAAAGAACACCCTACTAACGAATGAGTGGGTCAACCAGGCAATTCGAGAAGAAATTAAAAAATATATGGAAACAAACGAAAATGAAAATACAACAATCCAAACGCTTTGGGACGCAGCGAAGGCAGTCCTGAGAGGAAAATACATTGCAATCCAGGCCTATCTCAAGAAACAAGAAAAATCCCAAATACAGAATCTAACAGCACACCTAAAGGAAATAGAAGCAGAACAGCAAAGGCAGCATCAACCCAGCAGAAGAAGAGAAATAATAAAGATCAGAGCAGAAATAAACAATATAGAATCTAAAAAAACTGTAGAGCAGATCAACGAAACCAAGAGTTGGTTTTTTGAAAAAATAAACAAAATTGACAAACCTCTAGCCAGGCTTCTCAAAAAGAAAAGGGAGATGACCCAAATAGATAAAATCATGAATGAAAATGGAATGATTACAACCAATCCCTCAGAGATACAAACAATTATCAGGGAATACTATGAAAAATTATATGCCAACAAATTGGACAACCTGGAAGAAATGGACAAATTCCTGAACACCCACACTCTTCCAAAACTCAATCAGGAGGAAATAGAAAGCTTGAACAGACCCATCACCAGCGAAGAAATTGAATCGGTTATCAAAAATCTCCCAACAAATAAGAGTCCAGGACCAGATGGCTTCCCAGGGGAGTTCTACCAGACGTTTAAAGCAGAGATAATACCTATCCTTCTCAAGCTATTCCAAGAAATAGAAAGGGAAGGAAAACTTCCAGACTCATTCTATGAAGCCAGTATTACTTTGATTCCTCAACCAGACAGAGACCCAGTAAAAAAAGAGAACTACAGGCCAATATCCCTGATGAATATGGATGCCAAAATTCTCAATAAGATACTAGCAAATAGAATTCAACGGCATATAAAAAGAATCATTCACCATGATCAAGTGGGATTCATTCCTGGGATGCAGGGCTGGTTCAACATTCGCAAATCAATCAATGTGATACATCACATTAACAAAAAAAAAGAGAAGAACCATATGATCCTGTCAATCGATGCAGAAAAGGCCTTTGACAAAATCCAGCACCCTTTCTTAATAAAAACCCTTGAGAAAGTCGGGATAGAAGGAACATACTTAAAGATCAT
>NW_024412394.1:76547716-76619867 GCF_014898765.1 Herpailurus yagouaroundi
TATAGCACAATAATTGGCCCCACAACAGAATTTGTCCATGTTAAACTGAGATTTAAAAACTGAATTGGCAATTTTTGTTTAACTCACCACATTAAAATCTAGATTTTCTTCAACCCATGATTTTGCCTCTTCAAATTCATCTTTCATTTCCATTATAAAAAGTGTATCCAGGGCATCTACTATTGTTGCTCCTTTAATACTACCTGAAAATATCAGAAAAACATTTATTGATTAAAATATTTGACACACATACAAGCAAATTGACCATCCGTGGAAAAGGAGAATACAGAATTTATTAATAATAGTAATAATGAACACAGTCTAAACTTCTTTCAGTAAAAGAGAGTGTAAAAGCTGCATCAAAACCAAACTAACAATAATCACAGGCTATGAATTGATACACTAATCTTTAAAGTTTCTTCTGAACTTGTAGAAAATAATCTCTTAGACATTTCATTTGTGACTGAATTCTCCAGCAACAAAAAGTAGATCTGAAACAAAGGAGCAACACACATATTAATTTGAATGTAATCACATCAAAGTGCACCTGTGCAAAATTTTTAAATATAGTTAGATCTAAAATTATGATAGCTCTAAGAAGCCATTATTCTAAAATGGAATTCACTCTCTTTGAAGGCCTGACTGATCCTAACCTCCCCTTCCACCCACCCACCCCATCTTGACTTTATGATTCATTTCCTTCGAACTCCCTTGACATGAAGACTTTACATTGGTCTTGCATTCATCACTTTCTGCCTTCCATTATAATTACTTGTATGCATCTCTTTTAGCTTGTAAACTTCCTCAGAATGGAAAAGACCTGTCTTCTTCATATGCACATTCCATACTAAGAGACTTAGTATGTTTCGATGCTTAAGAATAATTTAAAAAATCATCAACACGTTAACAAAGAACAAAATAATCTCTTTGACAAAGATTTTGACAAATTTACACAAAACTGAGTTATTAATTATACAAGCAACTTTTATAGGGATAAAAGCAAAAACAGAATTCGATTTTAAAAAGTTATAGGAAACAATGAAAAAACAAAGGCCTCTGAGTCTGCATGAAGCTTCTAAATTTGTCTTCAATTCCTAACTCTCAACACCCATGTTAACTGGTCACTGTGTCCTGAAAACACTACTTTATAAAAACACCTGAAAGCACCTCTGTCACTACTCCAGGTTTGGGCTCTCTTCCAGGTCTGCATCACTGTGATGGACCAACCAGTCTTTCTTCTACTCTGCCTGCTCTCCCTAACTGTTCTTACAATTCTCTTCTTCCCACCTGGAATCAACTTCATATGAATATCTGAACTTCAGACGAATATCTACTGACCCTTCTAATGCTCTGACAACTCACTGTTTACACACAGCTCTTCTGCCCAAGGCCATGAACTCTGCAAAGACTTGTATTGTGTTAACACGGTACTGGAAGGAGAGCCAAACACATGGAAGATCCTGAATAAATGGAAAAGAGGACCACAGACTCTGACCTTAGACACACCTGGGTTCTGCCCCAGCTCAGCCTGTTAGTACGTGGCTCACATGGGCAAGTTATGCTCTGAGCTGCATCTTTCTCATCTATAAAATGTGTATAATAATGAGGTTAAGGGAGATGACACACAAATGGTGCTTAATGCATAATAAATATCAGTTGATTCTGTTGTTTGTTATATGATTTGATACTATTTAACACCTTCAGTTACAGTATAAAAAGTCACATTTTCTATGTGGAATTAAGAAGTGTTGGAATAAGACTCTATCCCCTTCATCCTATTACTTATAGGCAAAATTGTGCAGGATAAAAAAGAATCAAGTGTGAGGAGAATGACAATGGTAGCTCTGTGACCCAAGGAATCCACCTAACACTTCTGTTCCCTACCTTCCTCACGTCACAATGGGATTGCTATTAATACCCACAGTACCAAACATAAAGGGATGCTGTGAGGACAAAATGCAATGAAGCATGCCAACGCAGATAAATGGACATTCAAATAACTGACCATCCATTCTCACTTTCTCTTCCACGGCACAAACAGGAGAAACCCAGAGCTAAAGTTGAGAGTCACCAAGATACAGTGAAGATCACCATGGCAGGCTGGTGATCAATAAAGCTTATCGATAAAGACACAACTTTTACCTGACAAGAAGCAGTTAATGCAGCTGACCAAACGCTCCTCTGCTGGGTATCACCCCAAGGAGCTAAAAATCTTGATGCTGCACCCATAGCCATTAAATGATAATCTTTGGGACTGTTCCCCAGGCATCAGTATTTTTTTTTAAAGGTACTCAAGTGATTCCAATGTAGAGTGCTCTGTCTGAAGGACACACTATGCCCAGTCCTTGCAGATAACTGCAGCAGGTATGTAAGTTTCCTAGGAACATGGCCTGGAGGGGCACACAAACTTTACCACCCACAAGTTCCATCAATCGGAGAAAAGTTACTGTCAGTAAGAAACCAAAGCACATTCTACTCACCAAACAAACTGCTCGAATGGCCTTCTTTTGATATAGGTTTCAGTTCATTTAATCCCCAGGCATAACGTTTATAATTATTCCAAGCATGTTTCATCATCTAAGAAAAAGAAATGAAAATAGGATTATAATTTGAATTTAAGATGTTTTTGCTATGAAATAGATCATTCACTGAGGACCTAAAGGTTAAAGCCTTAAAACTTATCGTTTAGTTAAAAAGATGATAATTAAAAGGGTGACAATGGTATGAATAAACTAGAATACACACACACACACACACACACACACTGTCCCTTTATATTTACAAACGGAGATTTCTTTTTTGAATCCAGAGATATCATTTTCAAAAGTCATTTCCCAGTAACAAAATTTAACTTACCCTTAAAGGATGAACCATTCTTACATTTATCTATTTTATTCTCATGAAAGATTAAATCTGCAAAGACTATATTTAAGATTCTGATTCTTGCACAAGGTTCTTTGTACTTTGTCAACCTCATAGTATATAGACAAATATCCAAGGTTATCACTTTAAACACTTTGATGTATGTTGACCAAGTTAATGTGGAGAAGTCTACAGGAAATAAATGAAACTCTATGGTTATATTTAAATCTGGGGAAACTTCAGCTTGTTTTAATATAATCAATCTTGAATTGTATAGATGTCTGTGTACCTGTATAATAAAGACTGATCCTGTGTATTCCCAATCCAGATTCCTTGTACCAGGAGTATTTTTAAAGCCAAACTTCTCTGTCATACATTATATAAATTATTTTTTATTAATTGTAACAAAATTAATTTGTCTACATATAATGAAAACCAAATTAATTTCTCCTGGCTTACAGATAAAGTTCTGACCTATTGTGCTAGACATTAATTTTAGTAGAAAGTGAATGATTTTTAAGGAGAGAAATTGTTCTAAGAGCCTGTCAAAATAGTTGTATAACCACTGTATAACAGCTGTAGAATTTTTTTTAATGACTCAAAGAATATATATAATTAGTTTTGTATGCATTTCTTAAAGAGGGCTGGGAACTCTTCACCTGTCAGAATTTATTCATGCCATTATTCCCAATCCATTAGCAAAATAATTAAAATATGGACATAACCTAAAAATGTTCTATTCTGGTTCCATATTTTATTTTATTTTATTTTTAAAAAATTTTTTTTCAATGTTTATTTATTTTTGGGACAGAGAGAGACAGAGCATGAACGGGGGAGGGGCAGAGAGAGAGGGAGACACAGAATCGGAAACAGGCTCCAGGCTCCGAGCCATCAGCCCAGAGCCTGACGCGGGGCTCGAACTCACGGACCGCGAGATCGTGACCTGGCTGAAGTCGGACGCTTAACCGACTGCGCCACCCAGGCGCCCCTCTGGTTCCATATTTTAAAATATCTTAAAAAAGCATCACCTAAAGCTGACAAATACTTTATGCGGGCTGTTTATCACCAACATCTTCAGTGAGATCAATACAATTTTATTAATAAGAAAATTCTTCATAAGTCCCTGAACACAATAAATATCTTTTGTTAGCCCATTTGTATACTATCTTCTTATCCCACCACTATCTCTATGAATAATAACTACTAAGAATCTGTACAATTTGCTGGGTGCTCTGCTAAATACTCTATGTTCAGTATTGTACTCGATTCTCATTACAACCCTATGAAATGTTGTATTACTATTGTTTGGTAAAGAAATTGAGGCTTGCAAGTTAAAACCCAAACAACTTTATTCAAAGTCATGACATTTCTCCACAACTGAAGAGCCAGGGTTCATCCCCATGTTGGCCTGACTCCAAAGTCATGGCATTAACCAACATCATCTTCCTTTAATGAGTCAGCAACAGAATCATCCTTTGATGAATCAGACTGTTGATCCTGCAACAATCAATAGAATGTGGACAAGGAAGTATTTTCAAGACTTTTCTCCTTATAATTTTATTGGAAGGTATAATCGATTTAAGGATAAAATAACATGATTTATGATTCCTATAATACCACTGATTAGTCACGTAATCATGGATGAGTCATAGTTTTTACAAGACTTTCTTTGAAGTAATAGGATCATATTCCTCACTGGGTATATGTAAGGATTACATGAGCACAGCCATGATTGCACCTAGTGTATGGCTTTGCACATGGTGGGTAATCACCTGTTTATTGAATTTAAACTTATACTGGAACCAATTAAATTCACATCACAGAAAAAGAAACCAATGCCCCTCTGAAAAGACTAGGAATATGAAGTCCACAAAAACACCTTGAGATTACATCTGAGTTTGATTTGGTTTTCCCATTAAATGTACATTTGGTCAACTTCATTCCTGTAAATTTCCAGACATTTTATAAATTCAAAAGCTTTTGAAATATACCTGATACAAGGACAACAAAAAACTCTACGATGATTTGTTTCAGCTCTGAGTGGAAACCAGTGTCATATACTATTAATGACTCAAAGATGGCATAAATCTCTCCCAGAGAAGATAGATTGTTGCTTTATCAAAAGTTATCATTTATACAATGTACCACTAGTACAGAACTTCCTTGAGTTACCTCTGTAGTGTGTGTGTATGTGTGTATATATATGTGTGTGTGTGTGTGTATGTGTGTGTGTATGTGTATATATGTGTGTGTGTATGTGTGTGTATATATATATGTGTGTATATATATGTATATATATGTGTGTGTGTATGTATGTTTATATATATATATACATATGTATATGTACATATATATATATACATATATATACATACACACACACATATATATATATATATATAAAATCTTTTTTCCCCAAGGGAAAATCTGACACTAATTGCTTGGCTTTCTATATTTCAAAAGTTGCTGTGACATATTTCTCAGAATGGGTTCCTCATCCCATGGGATTTTGAGGAGTTAAAGAGAGAGGAAAAAAAAGAAAACTCTGTGGTCAAAATGCCTTGAATGGAGCATAAAGAGTGGCTTCTCCAAGAACTTATGAAATGAAGAGGAAACACCATATTGTTAAATGATCCCAGTGTTTGATCACCTCTGGAAATGATTTACCAAGTTAAAGCCAAACAGAAGACAACGCGTGTGTGTGTGTGTGTGTGTGTGTGTGTGTGTGTGTATAACAGTGAGCCTGAACTCACAAGTCATATATAAAGTCAACTTTGTAACTAAGGCTCTGACTTATACAAATATCTGGAAACATCAAAATGCTATAGCTTCTAATTTTATAGTATTAAGCCATTAGTCAGCTGAGGGATCTTGGGGATGAAGGCATTTAATCTCTCTAGACTCAGTGAGCTTGTGAGCTGACAGGACAGAAGGTCACTTCCAAAATTCAACTATTAACAAAGAAGTCCATGGACAGGATTAATCTCCATCTTCACATGTTCCTTAATTTTGTTTTATAGTCTTTCATCAATTTAATTAGAGTTCTACAGCTTGACATCCCAAGTAGAAGGATTAAAATAGGCCTAAACTAGAAGTTGATTAGGACTTCAAACACAGTACTGAAGCCCTCATGAAAAAAAAATGAAAGCATACCAAAGATTTATATTTTCCCGAATGTTTATATTTGCATTAGTGAGAGGCACAGCTAACACATGGTGTGAATGGGAACAAACAGAAGAGAACGATACAAAATTCCATCACAGCAATTTATTATCTTGATCCAGAGAAACTGGAATTAAGACATAAAATATCCATAAAAGTAGCTTTATTTCTCCTCGACTCTACTCTTATGGAAGATTCTTCCACTAGCACTTTCTTTTCAATTGGCAACAGAGTTAAGTAATTAGGCAATGTCATTTATTGAGTGTCTGCTCAATAAATGAGTAATAAGATGCTAAAGCACTAGAAGGGGAAGTGTACATGACTCTATCATGCTTATAATCCAATAGGTGATGTATGGAACCTTAACATTATCCATTCGTACATACTCAAAGATGTTTATAAATGTAACAGAAGAAGAGAACTAACATTGTATGTAACTCTGCTATCACAACCAATGATCTGTTTTCCATTTTATGTCCTGACCTAATCAGTGACATGAGAAGCCACAAATAAACAAAAATATGCTTGAATTTCCCCAGGTAAATATAGATTTCATAGCTTATATTTTTGTTGCTAGGAACTACCCTTGAAAATGTTTTTATTTGCTGATGCTTTCACCATATAATCTCAGGTTGTTCAAAATAGATACATTAAAAATCTTTTTGAATATCTCACTGTTTTTGCCAGACAGATCTTATGAAGACTTGGGATTTTTCTGCCTCCTTACAAAAGTCTGCAAGCTCAAGTCTCACTTGTAGCTTTGTCCTGTGTGGTCTTACACAAAATTTCCATCATTTGTACAGTGTAATTGAAGTTAAGTCCCTGGTCTCAGCTGACTGATCCAGGGCCGGTGCCTGACCCAAAGGCAGACAACTAAGGGCTGGCCATGAGCCCTGGAGGTGAGGTGTCCAGATATGAAGCTCTCTGTTAATGGCTGGACCAACCCAATCATCTACTCTACCTACGGAAGTGTAACAGAAATATTCACAGAGAATCCAGAGGCCAGAGTGAGGGAGAAACAGAGAAGTACAAAAATACAAAGAAGAAAAGCCATGAAAAAAGGAGTTCTGAGAACTCTGAGGAGTTCTGAGGGAGATGGAAGGTGAGGAGAGAAAAGCAAGAAGAGGCTGGGAGGCAGACAGGATGCCCCAGGGGAATTAGGTTAGGTCCTGGAGCCACTGCAGAACTACAAACAGTGCTGTTGAATCCTGAATGTTGATGAATTGTTTTCCTCCACTCCATGAGGTGTGGCTCTGCCCACCGAGGCTGTTTACTTACTTTCCCATGTGTCCTTACAGAAAACCCTCTCACTTATTGAAGACATATGTAAGAGAGCGGGCCACAGGTGTAGGCATCTGACAAACTGGGTTCATATCCAATGGCAGCATCATTAATGTGACTCTAAATGAGGCAACTAATCTCTCTGAACCCACTTTCCACACCCATAAAATGTAAAGAAATACAAGTACTAGCCTCACTGGTTACTCTCATGATTAAGTAAAATAATGCATGGAAAGAGCTTAATATATTGCCTGACACACAGTAAGTACATGATAAATTGTAGGCACTATACTTATTTTTATTAAAAACCTAAGTATGTCTCTGATCATTGTAATCTGAAAAAGCATCATACTTTTTCCTAGTAACATGTACAAATAGGAGGGGGCAAATATACATAAAACCAGGCAAACTTATTTAGTACACAAACTATAAATATACACACTTAAAAATATATACAACTATTTGATATCCAAAAGGTAGAAGAGACAATGAGAACCTTTTCTACAAAGGGTCTTTTCCAGATGTAGACAGTATGGGTCAATTTTAGTTCTGAAGGTTCTTGTGCCTGGTTTCTTGAAATGTTAGTTGTGCCCGGTCTGCTTGTGTAGGGGGTTTTCTTGAGGGATGTGGGGGCTAATCTAGGGCATCGATATGCCCACAATAAACAGTAATGCACAATAAGCTTTACTGCGTGCTGCCTGGACTGGGCTCATGGAAGATGGAAGTCCCTCACAGCAAGAGACTGTCCAGAGGCTTAAGGAAAAGAGGCCAGCCTCCTGAAAGGAAGGACGGCAAGGGAACTCCCAGGAGAAAGGGAGCTTACGTGCTAAGTGACTTCACTCAGAAGCATGGGAGGAAGTCTGTGGGTGAAAGAACTCCAGAAGGCAGTAGCAGCCTGGGGTATTAAAACCACAAGGCCCTCTCTTATCAATGGTCAGCAGATGCTGGGTAAGGTTTCATAGAGTATATAAAGCAGGCAGGCTCTAAATGGCTAAAACTCTGCTTGTTTGTTTTAAATAATAGCATGTGTAAAAACCTGAATTTAGTGTCAGTGGGCTATTGAGCTAACAATATTTCAGACTACAGTGGACACATGAACAACTCAGAGGCCATCTCTGGCTCATTTATGTGACAGCTTGCCATGTGGTACTTAAGGGAAGAAACTGTAATCCAGTGACACTCACATTCCCCCTGTTCTAGAGGACACGAAGGGCTATGTTTGGTTGAGGTGAGGTCTAGGGTGTGAGGTCAATCAACCTCACTGATTGTTAGCTCTTAAGATTATACTTACAGTTGATGTTTTGAAAAACATGGATTTTAAAGCTGGACAGTAGATTCCACCAAACTTTGCCTGAAATAACTTGATTGTCCCATGAAAGTAACTTCTGGAACTTTCAGATAAAATCTCAACACAGAAAATTTTGGGGATCACTTTATCCACCTTCCTTCTTTTAATCTTTGTGGACTGGAAAGTGGAAGGAGGAAAAGATAAAAAGTAACTTCAGGGAATTAAGTCACAGCTTCTCGAAAACCCATTCTTATCCACTGGAGAAGAATCTCTAGATGTGGGAACACGAGACAACAATCTACCCACACCTTCCTCTTATCTAAAGCTACACCTGCCTACATTTCCCTGTGAGAATGAAGGCTGAAAGGACCACAAGGAGCACCAGACCAGGGTGAGACTTGGTGCTGAGGCAGCTGTGGAAGCAAAGCAGGCAGGCTTCCACCAGCAAAGACAGAGCCCTGCTACCTGACTCGGACCTCACAAACCCTGTTTTCTCATCTTTAAATAACAATAGTCAGTTGTAACAAAGGTACCACTGTGGTACAGGGCGTTAATAGTAGGGTATGTTGGGGCACGGATAAATGGGAACTCTCTATATTTTCCACTCTATTTTGCTCTGAAAAAAAAAAAAAACTGCTCTAAAAAATAAAGCATATATTTAAGAAAAGAATAACGTTACCTTCCTTACAGCATGGTCAAGAGATCAAATTGGATAATGCACCTGGCTGATAGGAGACGTCTAATGAATATTGCTGGCCTCTAGCCACACTACCTCCTCATTGCCCTCCCAGGCCACAAGAATTAGAGATAAGGGAGAACAGCCTGAAAAAAGAGGAAACTCAGCTACACTCGGAGTAGGCAAGGCAATTGAGGGAGAAGTGAATTAACAGGATAGAAAAGGAAAGAGGCCAATGTCACCCAGAGGTGACAGAATGCAGAGCTTGGTATGTATGACAGGATTCACAGAGACCGCAGGCCTGGAGTCTGACACAATTACAGTGTTTAGCATCCTCTCACTAACAGGCATCAAGATGCACTGAAGACAGTCCTAGGAATGATGCTCCTCCTGACACAGTTCTTCACTGAGCAAGGCCCGAGTCCAGTAACCTTCTATCTGTCATTGCCCAGCATGAAGAAAAACCCTCCTAGCTATGACAGTTTCCAATTTTACCCCATATCAAATTAAAACATTCACTCATGAGCCTTGCTCAATTTATCTCTTTCAAATACTGAAATATATTAGTTCTCTCTCCCTTTCTCCAAGGCTGCTAAGGTGTTCTGTTTCCAAGATTCCTTTTCCAAATGTTACAATGACAATTACTACTTATGGAGTACTTTTGGTGCCATGATGTGAATTATAAGTGAGGATAGAGTAGGATGCCAGACTTAGGAAATAAGAAGATTCCATGTGACACACTTACATAAAATATATATACTTAGGTTTACCTGACATGCAAATTTAACAGAGTCCTGTATTTCATCCAGAAACCCTGAGATAGAGGGAGAGAACCATTCAATGGCTGCTTCTGTGTCCAGGGCCAGGTCCCTGGCTTGTGTCCTGCCTTGCCTTGGCCCTGAAAGAGGGACTAAAAACTCATGGGCCAGATAGAAACAGAATGGCCAGGTCTAGAGCAACTGGAAATGACAGGGAATGTGGTAAAACAAGAGTGAAAGCCCTGACTAAAGCCATTTATAAAAATTGCTCAAAAAAAAAACTAAGCTTGCTTTTAAGGTTTTGAGCCAGATTTTCCAGAGCTCTAGAAAAAAAAAAATAGTATGCTAGCTAAGGGGAAAAAAAATCTGTGAGGCACAGATAGCCCACAGACAGCAGTTTGCAATGCAGTCCCTGGTTTGTAGGCACATGTCTAAACACCGCTCTGTGTTTAGGTCTGTGGGCATGTTGTTTACCCACATGCCCTCAATGGGCAGCTCCATGGCACAGGCTGCCCTCACTGCCTGCTCTTGGACTGTCCTGACCTCACCTTCGCTGCCGTCTCTTTGCCAAGAATTAGTGGAATTAGCAAGGTCTTGAGACCTGAGATGTGTAAACCATAATGCATACACTTCTCAGCAATTCTCTTCTGCCAGATTTCACATTTTAGAAAGCATTTAGAATTCTAAATGCTCTGTTTTACAAATGAAACTGCAGGAGCTGAAAAGGAGAAAGTGGCTTAACTTTGTCAATCATCTACCACAAGGCACCTTGAGGGGAACTTGATAACAATTTACCTCACAATGTCCCTCTGGGGTATGAGTACCCCATTTTACAGATGAGAATGCTGAGGCCAAGCACAGAGCAGAGGAGCAGCAAGGCTATAAACTCGCCAGTTCTCATTCTTGCCACTACAACATTTAAGAGAGCCTCAACTTTTTTTTTTTTTTTTTTTTCTGCTTGTCAACCTTAAGACAACTCTCCCACTGCTCCAGGCACACAGGGCAGCCCTATCTGGGGTCTAAGGAGACACGGCCAGGCCTGGCACCAAATGGCATTCACCAAATCAAACCGGGTTTGTGAGTCAGCTCAAGGAAAGAAGCTTAAAGCACTGCCTCTCCCCGCCTGCCTTGCATCCTTCATGATCTTCCTTTCCCTCTATATCAGGGCTCCCTCCACCTTATCCCTGCTCTTGTCCTCCTAGTGCTGGGGGCTAACTGCGTAGAGAAGATGGCCGCCATGCTTGTCACTGGATTTAGGGAGAACTGTGGATCCCTCTCCTTCACACCAAGCAGCAGACTGTACCTACACCTGCTCCTTTCAGCTCCACTAGTTCCTGAGCTTTATCACCACCACTTGGGCTACTGTGGCCAGTTTTTCTTCGCTCCTTTTCTTTCTTGTCTCTGTGTGAACAATTTGCTTGTTACAGAGTACTTGAAGCTGCCTCTTAACCACAGAGTGGATATATATGTGTGCATATTTTCTTCACAGTTAGATGTCCTGAGTTCTCCCACAGCCAATTTTAGTATACCTATTTTTTTAAGACAGCAGGAGATACATAAAGGAGGAGTAATTATTTAATGCTATTGTATGAACCCCAGTGGGCCACTGAGCATTAATTCCCCAGTGAACTGAAAGAGTGGTTAGCAATAGCAATCTCTTTAGAAAGAGTCAGAATGCCTGATAAAGCCAGTTTTAAAAAATGAGAATTCTAGTTAATCGCCACTTGTGAGGACGGATTGTCCTTTTTCTAAGAAGTATCCCATTCCCTAAGAAAGAGCCAGTTTTTCTAGATCCAGCTCAGGGAACTCGATCATATGCTTTTTAATGGTTCTCCTTCTTTGTGACCAAAATTCTACATTATTTTATAAAACTTCTGTGCAGTTATCGAGTGGAAGAGGATACAGGGCAAAGAAACAAAAACCCTCAAACCAAAAAAAAGAACCCCCAAACTTGACTAAACGTTCAATACATGTCTCTAAAATATTCTAAGGGACAGTACATTAGCATCTCAAAAGTTAGAGGTTAGCAGGTGCCTGGGTGGGTCATTTGGTAAGCATCTGACTTTGGCTCAGGTCAGGTTCTTGGGTTCAAGCCACACCTCAGGCTCTGTGCAGACAGCTCAGAGCCTGGAGCCTGCTTTGGATTCTGTGTCTCCCTCACTCTGCCCTTCCCCTGGTCTTGCTCCATCTCTCTCTGTCTCTCAAAAATAAATAAACGTAAAAAAAAAAAAAAACAACATAAAAAAAAGTTGGAGGCTAAGAAAAGGTTTGTTGACATGTGAATATCTAGTACCTTCCTTTTTTGGAAAGAAGCACTATTACTGAGATTACTGAGAAGGTTTTCTACATCAATGAGCTCTGCATCAGCCCAGGGCCTATCACTTGCAGTTATTTCCTCATCAAAAATATCTGTCTTGTGGTTAATGTCTATGGTCTCTTAACACGGAAGTTGTCACTCAAGTTCAAAGGTTCAACCTCAGGGTTTTGGGTCTGTCTGATTGGTTTTTAATTGACCTAAAATTGCATTCATTAGATTACCCCTGCTAAGACCTCTGTGGTCAATGGGACACCAGCCGATCTTCCCTGCTTGGTCCCCAGGCAAAGAGTTGGTAAGGGTTTTCCAAACTGGGAAGCATCAGCAGCTACAGAACTTTGCTAGCCATCAAGACAAACTGGTATCCCCTGCTGGGATATCACGAAGCTCTCTTTATTCTAAGATGGAGATCTGAAATATTATTCCATAGAAAACAAATACTATTCTCATGGAGTGTCTCATCTCAAAAGATTTTTTAAAGTTTCAATATTTGTTGTTTTTTTTTTTTAATTTGTTAACGTTTATTTATTTTTGAGACAGAGAGAGACAGAGCATGAACAGGGGAGGGTCAGAGAGAGAGGGAGACACAGAATCTGAAACAGGCTCCAGGCTCTGAGCTGTCGGCACAGAGCCCGACGCGGGGCTTGAACTCACGGACCGCGAGATCGTGACCTGAGCCGAAGTCAGACGCTCAACCGACTGAGCCACCCAGGCGCCCCCAAGTTTCAATATTTGTAATAAAAAAGCAAGTCCAAACATGTTTTTAACTCATGCATGTCATTCTACAGTTTCAAATTTTCACTGCATTTACCTTTTTGCATTAGTGACACAATGATTTTTTCAAACTGACATACACTCTCTTCAAGGGATTTGTTTATGGGTTTGTCAAGTTCATAAAGACGGATAACCTTTTATTTGTTATTTAATATTCCTTTTTTAAACTTTACAAATACCATGAGTTAGAACATAATTCATGATAAATGAAAAAAATTAGCTTTAATTTTATATAAAAATGGGCAAAAATCAGATATTTATTTTTTTTAGTATATTATTTTCTTATTTTTTAAGTAAACAAACTAGCCCTAGATGTCAAGCCCTGTTCTGCTTCAGCTAGCAAGAGGGTTACAGGGCACAGGTGTTTCCTTTTTTTTCTTTTGTGTGTATATTCTTTAAAGAGACTTTATCTCTAAAAAATTTTTTAATGTTTATTTATTTTTGAGTGACACAGAGAGAGAGAGAGACAGACAGACAGACACAGAGCACGAGCAGGGGAAGGGCAGAGAGAGAGGGAGACACAGAATCTGGAGCAGGCTCCAGGCTCTGAGCAAGTGGTCAGCACAGAGCCAGAAGCAGGGCTCGAACCCACAGACTGCAATATCCTGACCCGAGATGAAGTTGGACACCTAGCCAACTGAGCCACCCAGGAGCCTTGAGAGTTTATTTTTTAGAGCAGTTTTAGATTCACGGTGAGATTGATCAGAAAGTACAGAGATTTTCCATATACCTCCCTTGCCTGAACACCATACAACCATGCCCACTATCAATATCACGTGCCAGCATGGGACATCTGCTGTTATCAATGAACCTACATGACATATCATAATTACCCAAAGTCCGTGGGTTTTGACAAATGCATAATGACTTGTATCCCCTGCTCTAGTGTCATACAGAAGAGTTTCACTGCCGTTAAATCCTCTGTGCTCCCGCCATTCATCCCTACCCTCCACCCAACTCCTGAAAACCACTTATCGTTTTACTGTCTCCCCAGTTTTTCCTTGTCCAAAATTTCACATAGTTGGAATTATATAGTATAAGCCTTTTCAGATTGGCCTCTTTCACTTGGTAAATATATATTTAAGGTTCCTCCATATCTGAATTTTCATGGCTTCATAGCTTATTTCATTTTTGACTGAATAATATTCTATTGTCTAGATGTATCATAGTTTATTTATCCATTCAGCTTCTGAAGGATATCTTGATTGCTTCCAAGTTTTGGCAATTACAAATAAAGTTGCCATCAAAAAGAAAGTGGCAGGGCACAGTTGTTTTCAAATTAAAACCAGCTAAAGCATTACAAACTGTAATTTTGTAAGTTACTATTATTTGAAGTTAGAATTCATAAAAAATGTATTAGTTATAAGGGTCACATGGTATAAGAAAATAATTTTTAAACCTTCTGAAATGATTATCCTTAAAATTTGACCATTGTTAATACTTGGGATGCCCATTACCATTCCAGAATCCATGATGTCATATGATTCTGAAAGTAATCCTTCTATATTCTGGAGGTAACAGTTTTAGACACTACTATCTGGGCACAGCAATAATAAAAATGTTGTATTAAAAGGCATTATAAGTTACTTGTGAAAAGTAGTATTTATATATACTAAATATCAGAAGTGCTGGTTCCTAATATACTCTTGGGGTAGCAACTAGTGATTCTATAAGACACTATCCATAATTGGTGTGTCACATAAGGCACTTTGTTATCATCCTTAATAATAGAACCAGCATTTACTGAACACTTCTATGCCAGGAAATATGTGAAGCACCTACATACTCTCTCAGTGCCTCATAACAACCCTGCAAGAAGATAGTCAGTCTCCTGACTGAGATTCTCATTGCACAGATGAAGAAATCAATAGGTTATGTAATTTTTGCAGGGTCAGGCCTCTGATGAGTGGTAGAGGTTGGCTCTCAATTTGGGCTGACTCTGAAGCCTATGACATACTGACTTGTACACTGTCCTGAGGTAAACATATGACCCATGCAATCTGGGGACTTTGCCTTCCAAATAAACTTCCAAAAAACTATTAACTCATGTGTCACTGATAGACATCTTTGTATGTTTTCTATTACCTATTTAATTATTCTAGAGAAATTAAACTTTTTAATAAAGACTTTCAGAAACATGACATGCAAAACCACCTTTTAATTTTTCTATTTTTGAAAACCTTGCTGGTATAGAGGAGCAACATTAACTATATTGGTAGATTAAAGAATTGAAATGAAAATGAGACTACCTCTTGCTTCTAGTGCCCTGTAGGATAAAGATGTCTTACATACAATGAAAAAGAATTTTGCTTTACATTAATTTTAACATCTAAAATTTCCTTCCTTTGAAAAATGTTAGTTTGTGTTTATTTGGACACCCTATAGTGTTAGCTCATTTTGTTCTTGGTTTCACAGTAGATGACATTTTATCACCAATCGAACACCCTAATAATTTTGTTTTGTGGCTACTGAAAAAAGACATCTTGCTCAAAATGTATTTAAATGTCAGTAGCACTCTATAAATTGCTCCTAAATTGGCAGCATCAGAGTTCTCACTAAACACCTTCATTAAAAAAAAAAAAGTAAAGAGATACTGATTATTTTTCAGTGCTCTTTCTACTAGCTTCTTTTAGACTTTTACTATTACTGAAGATGGAAAACAATTATCTTGGACTGTAAGTGATATGATTTTTAAAGTAAGCATTAACATCTCATACGCTTGTATTATCACCAGTCTATAAACTATGATTCTCTATGGGCAGAAGATCATCTGAAATGTTTTGTAAGTGATGGCAAGTATTTCCTGGGCTTGAAAATGCATACTCTAACCATTCTGTGAAAGCTTGAAAATCTGACAAAGCCTGGGTTTGGTTTTTTTTTTTCCCCCCGAATGGTAGAAAAAGATAATAATCATTCTTTCTGTTGCAGGATGGCAAGTGCCCAGAATTAAATATATGCCAAATTCAGTGACCTGTTAAAGTAGACTGCATTGCTTAGTATTAGCTTTGGGTACAAATGACTTCCAATTTTCTTCAGCTGTTTTACAGCTTAAAAAGCAGGCAAAGACCTTTATAAATCTAAGAAGAAGGGAAAAAAAGATGCCAAGCTTATTAGCAGAAGTCAAATTATTTTACTGTTTAAAAAGATGACACAAAGATGAAAAACAATAATAAAAATGGGGAAAAATGAATATATATTCTACATATTGCAGATAACATAGGTTGGTTTAACCACACCCAAGTCTCCTTCTCTCTTGCTTGTCTCCAGAACATAAGATATGAAAGCCAAATGTGTGCTTTCCTAGCCTCTCCACAGCTAGAGGTGGCTATGTGACAAAGTTCTGACAAGTGAGATATTTGCCGACGTCTGTTGGTAGTTCTGCTTTACCTCTTCTTTCTGCCCTAAATGAAGGCAAGATGTGGGTAGATGAGCTGTCAGAGTGGCCACTCTGCTACCATAAATGAGTGTGAACTCAGAAGCACCGCAGAGGCATCATTCTGATGGAATGGACAACCATGGCCTGCCCTTCAGCTATAAGTTGAAACTAAGGTTATTTTTTTTTTAAATTTTTTTTTCCCAACGTTTATTTATTTTTGGGACAGAGAGAGACAGAGCATGAACGGGCGAGGGGCAGAGAGAGAGGGAGACACAGAATCGGAAACAGGCTCCAGGCTCTGAGCCATCAGCCCAGAGCCCGACGCGGGGCTCGAACTCACGGACCGCGAGATCGTGACCTGGCTGAAGTTGGACGCTTAACCGACTGTGCCACCCAGGCGCCCCGAAACTAAGGTTATTGCTACTTAACTCATAGACCAAACACCACTAATGAATTTGACGTTTGAGTAGCTCTCCTTTGGTTGTTTTTTGAGTGATCAGATCAGAACTGGACTTACGCCATACCTCCAGTTAGGGGAAACAGGAAGTTTTTCTTTGCATTATTTACTTTCACAATATTGTTTGCTAGCTGAAACTACTCCAAAGGTTTGATCCGAATAGTTGCAAAATAATAAATAATACAATTTATCAAAGAAATTATGGTACCGGAGTCCTCTGTCCAAGCTTTAAATGGCTGATGTGTTGCAGGGGTTATGGGGAGAGCCATAAGTGGTTAAAAAAATAATAGGTATGTAATCAGGGTTTCTGGATTCACCTAGAAAACAGTAACTTTATTGAAGAATGTGAGTTTTTTTCCTCCACCTTGCTCGAAAAAAGGAAAATATTTCTTCTAAGTGGAATAAATTATTCAAGTAAGTAGTGCCGTTAAAGATGACTATGTTATATTTTTGAATGAAAATCTCAAATATTAGTTAAGGTATCTTCTATAATAGAATTTATCACAGTGCTGGTAAAAACTGAATTACTCTAATATTTGCATCCCATTATTGTTAACTATATTACATAGCTTAAGCTATCTGAAAAGGCCTCTGGTTAAAAAAAAAAAAAAAACATGTAAAAGGTATTTTTACTTAATACTATGCTTCCTGTTAGTAAAACTAGTCACACTAGTTGAAATATTTGTTGTCTACTTTTATAGAGTTACACAGCTGAGTTATAATTTCTTTTTCTTAATGTAAAATTGCTCTTCCTCAAATATGTCTATATATTTATATGTACAAGAATACAACTTTTCCTATGTTTTATTATAACGACACCAAATCTGGTTTAAAAAGGTCAGTATACTTGTGATCTTCAACTATCAATTTCCATATAAACTGACTTTCTTCTACCATGTATTTTCTTCTCATTGTTTGTACAATATTAGAATTCCATATCCTTCGTTTCTGGAAACGAGACTGTTGTTCCAAATAGAGAAGTATGACCTTCTACAGTTGACAGAAAATACCTTCCAAGCACTGAATATAAAATACTGTCCTTGGCTTAGGACTCTTTAACTTGATTTAAAATATCCTTGTTTAAAATGTTCCTCAGAACTAGCAGAATATTTTGCCTTCTCCCAGGATGCTCTGTCAGTATTTAAGAGGAATCTGTCCATCCTACCTGCTTCCTTAGCCCTGTCTTAGAAGATGGATGCCCTTCCAGCAACTAATTACTCACCTTTGAATTCACCGACAAAGATCCAAGGTCCTGATCTAATGGATCAAATGCATGGCCTGTAAATGTTTATCTTTGTTTGCCCAGGAAAGAAGCTGGGCAAAGGTGAGGGTGTCAGAGTGGCCTCGGGTGCGACTGCCTGCCTGTTCCAGTACTGGACTTTACAGACTCCAATTCCAACTCCATTCCCACCTGTTGCTCTGTGCCCAGCTGAACTGTTCATTCCTTCCACAAACATCTGAGCATCTACAGCTACGTGGTCAACACTACATTCCATTCCTATCCACCAGTGGCTAAACTTTACACAGCTGTATGTCCATGACTCTTATCGGTGTTACTAAGAGCTTCAATTCTGATTCCACTTCTGCTTTTTCTCCTTTCTCTGACTTGGATCTTTGGGTACTGGGCTCTGTTCCACTCAAATCCATGATTACCACGATATACTTCGCTGATATTCTTTGCAACCCAGACTCATGCCTCAACTCTATTCTCAGGATTATTGGTAACCATCCCTTGTAAAGGAACTGCCTTCCTAGCATGCATGGTCTCTAGTCTGTGGGCCCCATTAGCCATTGGCCTGGTCCACCAAATAAAATGCCACGATACATGTACAGTTCCACAAGACTAGAAGCACAATGCTGTGATGGTTGCCACTGAGATAATCCAATTTACAAGTTTTTTCTATAGAGTAACATATTTAAATGCTGATTCATTATAATTCAATGTATCCTCCCCTATTTCAAGTCATTCCTGATAGAGAAACTTAGGCATTCCTCCACATTTCACTAGTAAAGCTAATAGTTTTGCTATAATGAAGTAGCAAAGTAAAGCTAAGAGTTTTTCCAAAATGTCTTCAGCACAAGACTTTAAATAATGAAGTGGCAAAATAAGATTTGGGTAATAGTCATTTCAAAATTGAAGGGGGGCTTTAACTAGTTTTCAACTATTATGTAGCTTGATTTTTAACACGGTGCTCAAGGGTGTAACCAAGTCTACAGTGAGGTAGCTGCTGACAGATAAGGGTCTCTATTCTAACAGCCTGAGATCATAGGAAACAAGCTGGACTTTGTCCAAACCCTTGAAAGATGCCAATTATACTTAAATCCAATTCCTCTTAATCATGAAGTCTGTGAAGAAGTAGTTATCACTGTTCCACCACTTCTAGAAAGTGCCACAAAAATGAACCTGTGAAGTTTAACAAAAGACCACATTAAAAAATGTAATTCTGTTGTTATCTGTTTTTCCCAGTTTCTAGCCCTGACGACAAAGTACAGCTGATATGGTTTGTATGGAAAATGTTTTGTTTGCTCCTTTTAAATGAAGTGCCTGGGTGTTTCTCTTTGTACCTGTAGATTCAAAGTTGTAATATAATGACCCAAAAAGGATGGAGTAGATGTCATCCTCACTTCAGCAAATACTTCCTTTTTGCTGACATTTGTAAAAACCAAGAATTTGTTAGCTACAAGAAAAATATATTTCCATTATAACATGATCGCAATCATGTATTTTACCAATACTTAGCAACTGTCTCATGTAACATGAAATCCATTATTAAGTATTTTTGAGTACCTAATTGGTGCTCAGCATGTCAGTTTCCTTCTGCTTTAGCCACAACAATTCAGATCTGCAAGCTATTGCTGCGTTTGTGTCTTCTGGTTATGTTTCTCCACGTACAAAACACAGTGGAAGATATGGGAATGTACCCAGATTCTTTTCTTTCCCTCCCAGGATGTCAGGCTAATCAGCTCTCTGTACCCAGTGGTAATTCAGGTATTGATGACTAACTGACCCAAACATCAGAAGGACAAATTCTGAGACAAATGGATAATGAGAAAGACAACTCAATTAGTTAAACTTGAGACCGAGGTGACAGGGGAGAGGGATGATAGCGAGAAAAAAGTAATTGGAGAATATTCTAAATCATTACTTATGTATAAGAAGGGAATGGGAGGGAATGAAAACAGCAAATACACAAGCCTTATATAATAGAAATAAAAATGACACTGGTAAAATCATTTCAGGGTTTCCAAACAATACACTACAATAAAGGTAAATTCAAAATAGGTAACTACAATGGGTACTTATCTTGCCTATTACTGAGTTTCAATGTAAATTGCAACATCAAATCCCCAAACTCAAATAATTTCCTTCCTAAGATCTCCAGAAGAAAGCTCACTGGAAAATTAGGAAATGAAGAAAATTAAAAATTTCACCCAATTTTTCACAGGAACCGAGTATTTCTAAACCCCAATTGTGTATTGTAGGGGTTAAGCACACCCTTGTAGAATCTGTTACATATAAAAATAGATACACAAAGGTTTGTCTTTTTAACACCAGAAAATGTTTTCTCTATTTTACTGTAAACCCAGAGCCCCATGTCTGTCAGGCATGAGTATCTTCAGTGTTAAAAGTCACTAATTAAATGTGATTATCTTATTTGCAAATGAAGTTGCTACTAAAACCATAAAAGGGCACTGGTTTAAAACATGGTTTCTTAACCTCAGCACTGTTGACATTTTGGGTAGATAATTCTTTGCTGTAGGAGTTGTCCTGTGCTCTGCTGGAAGTTTATCAGTATCCCTAGTCTCTACGCATCAGATGCTCTGTAGCACATATCCCCAGATGCGATAGCCAATATCTCCAGACATTGCCAACTGTCTCCTGGCAAAGGCTGCAGGAGGGCAAAATAGCCCCAGTTGAGAAACAATGGTTGAAACAAATGGTTAAATTAAAATAATCATCCTAATACTTTTTTAGCACTATGAACTAGGCACAATTCAACTTAATCCTCAATAACAATTCTTCTGAGGTAGAGCCTATTTTAACCCCTATTTTGCAGATGAGGAAACTGAAGTACAGAAAGGTGAAGTTACTGCCCAAGGTCACTGGACACATAAGTGGCAGAGAGGGAAGTCAAACCTAAGGAGTCTGGCTCCTAATTTCCACATGATAGCTGCGATGACATAGGGAGAACAAACACAACTTACAATTATTTCTCATTCAAGATTTTTAGTAGTCTTATAATATCAGACACCTTACATACCCCTAGTGAGTTCAGAATAGTGATTAGTAAAACAGGAACAATAATGAGATAAAATAAGATAACTTATCAAAAGCAGTTAGGAAAGCCTCAAAAAAAAAGTTCTAAGAATAATGAATAGAATATTCTTATTTATTCACACTCTTTACATGTGGATGTATCTTTGGTGTCTCTTCCCTGTTTATATGCATATAGCAATTAGAATCGGTTACACAGAGAAACTACTAAAAAATGCTGCTTCTGCTTTGGATTATCCCTACCAGTAATCTGAAGCACGAAGTACCTCCTTAGTAACAGCCTGATTGGATGATCATAAACCATAGCAACAGGCCACACGATTCGCCAGTGGCTGTTGAGTAGCTCTTGTATATGGGCTGCACCAGGCTTCCCAGACCGCACACACATAGTATCCACAAGTAGTAGGTAGAAATCCCCCCAAAGATGTCCGCTCCCTAATCTAGGTACCAGTGAAATGTAATTTTACAAGGCAAAAGGACAGTTTGCAGACGTAATGAAAGTTACACCTAATTATCCAAGGACAGGTAAGGTAACCTTAAGACACAGAGAGAAGCCTGGATTATCAAGGTGGAGCCAATCTACTCACCTGAGGCCTTGAAAACAGACAATGTTCTTTAACTGGAGGCAGAAGAGAGGCAGCAGAAGGGAGACTGAGAGATTTAGCTGAGCAGCACTCAGTGAGGTGTTGTCGGTTTGAAAATGGGAGAGGCACTGTGAACATGAATACAGGCAGCCTTGAAGAGCTGAGAGGCTCCCAGCTAACAGCCAGTAAGGGCACTGGGACCTCAGCCCTGCTGTTGCAAGGAACTGAATTTTGCCAACAAGCTGAATGAACCTCTAAGTGGATTCTCAACCAGAGCCTCCAGGTAAGAGACCAGGCCACCCAGTGCAGAGACATCAAAGAAACCCACTCACTCTGACCTAAGGAACTGTGAGACATTAATTTTATATAGTTTTCAGCTTCTACGTTTGTGTAATTTGTTACAGCAACTACAGAAAACTAACAGAGCATGCAACATGCCTGAACAAGGAAGAACAGTAACTTACCCACTGCCACAGCATAAATTATCAAGTGGCAGACAAAGATTTAGAAACCCAGTCTTTCAACCCCCAAACTATTTCTTTAAATGATAAATATCTGCACCATCCTGGAAGCAAATGGTTTTGCCTCCATTTACTCGCAGGCTCCTCACAACAGCCATGAAAGCATTTTACAGATGAGAAAGGCTCAAAGACATTGTGTACTTACACAGGGTTAGACTGTTAATAAGTGACAAAGCCATGAGATCTTTTATCTCTTTGCCTTTGCATGTGCTGCCTTTAACAGTGAATGTGTAGTAAATATAAAGGATTAAACAAAGCAAGCCATAAAAGCGCTGAAAGACAAACAATTTTCTGCTGAAGGGAAACAGGTAAGAATTTGTGGAACTAATAAGATTTAAGTTGGGTCTGGATGGACAGGTAGAATTTCCAAAGAATGCTAAGACCTGATATTTTTTTTAGAAACATGGAATCAAATTCGTGTGTGTGTGTGTGTGTGTGTGTGTGTGTGTGTGTGTGTGAATTGGCCACCATTAAGGTTAAAATATTTGAACTTTATCCCATTATGAAGCAGCACTATGAGAGGCTGTTAAATAGAGAACATCTCTGGGCAGGTATGTTTGATTCATGAACTAGTGTTTTGCAGGCATGTTTGTATCATAGTTAGTGGAACAACAACATGAAAATGCTGGTAAACTGTCATTTCAAGGAGGCAGAATTTTCTGTAGTGAATATATATAGCAGAACCCCAGACAATCTGCCTCTAACAAGTAGTCTCATGACAAAGGAACCTCCAATAAAGGAAAAGCAGCTGGATGCAGCAGAGATGGAGGGAGACCTCTGTGTATCCAGGCAACCCTGTCTTCTCCAACACTCAAGGGGCTTGGTGTCATGGCTATATTGGTATTAAAAATCAATACTCTACCACTTGGCCATAGTGGATTAGACACCTAACTACAGCTGGGTCAGATTCTCCATTCTGGTAATTTAGAATTTAGTCTCTGAGACACTTTTTGGAATATTAGTACTTTAACTCATTGGCCGTGGAAACTAAAGAAAGCGTTTGTTTGCAGAGGAAAGAATAAAACAGGTATGTCTACAGACAAAAGATCAAGTAACCCAGGATAAGAAACTAGAGGCATAGCAGTCTTGGTTCCAGATCGCTTGATAGTTCTAGGCCCTGTAGCATCTTGCTGCACTTCTTGACTTGAATCCATGACATAATCTCTCTTATCTTGCAATAAATATCCCTACCCACTTTCTTTAACCTAAACTGAGTGGATTTATATTCTTACAGAAAAAAAATGATCCTTGCATCAAATTCTCAAACAAAACAAAACAGAACAAAACAAAACAAAACAAAACAAAACAAAACAAACAAAACTTGGGAAAACCCCAAGACTACATCAATCTACTTGTCTGCCTTCTTCAACTATGTCAGAGTGGCTGAATCCTGCTAAAGAAGAACCAAACAAGTGAGCAGATGGAGCCATCACAAATCCACGGCCGCCAGCCCCAAATGTGTGCTTGGCAGTGCCCAGCAAGCTGACTGTTTCTGTACTTAATGTTTGCACTGCCCCTACTCATCTTGCAGCTACCATCCCACCCCTCCAGTTCCAACCACTTTGGCCTTCTTGGAAGAAAGGTCTCTGAACTTCCTCCCCTCCCCTGCACTACGGATTCCACTCCAAATACACCACTGAATATGTTCTAGTAGGGATCTATTTCTGCCTGCTTGTTACCAAATCTGCAGGCCAATTCTTAGTCCTTATCTTGTTTCTCAGCATCATTTGACACTGCTGACACTCACTACTTAAAATGTTAAATATCCAAAAATGACCCAGGGTGCCATATTCTGCTAGTTTTCTTTCTGTGCTTCTGATGGCTCCTTCCCTGGTGTCTCTTACCCTGTGCATCCCTTAAATGTTGATGTTCCTCGGGCCTTAGGTCTTGAACTCTCGTAGTAGGATACTGTGTTCCTGAGAGAGCTTATCTACTTCTGCAGCTTGATGGTCTTAAGATTGGTATCTCTAGTTCAGTCCTGTCTTTGCAGTGCTTGCTCTTATTTCCAATTGCCTGTGAGAGACCTTCTACACTTGGACATCTTTCTCATTTAATGCAAAGCACGCCAAACCAAATCCATCATGCCTCTCCATTCCTCTACTTTGCCTAGGTTCCCACCATTACCCCATGCACAAAAACCAGGAACCCAAGCACTGTCTTTGATTCTACTTCCTTCATCTGTCTCCGTGTAAGTGTTCACAAAGTTCTGTAAATGTTATCTTTTAAATATCTCAACAATCTGTCCACTTTGGCTATCCCCACTGCCCCCATGTTAAACAAGCCATCATCACCTCTCACCTGGATTACTGCAAAGCCCAACACGTGCCTGACTCCAACCTTATCCCAAAATACAAATCTGAGATTATTTCCTCAATTTAAAACCCTTTCATTGCTCCCAGAGATCTCAAGATAAAGTGCACACACCTTGTGAGATCCCTTCTCTGCTTTACTTCTCTGGCTTATTTATTAGCACTGGCTTCTTAATTGCTGGTTCATTACTCATTTAGCTGGTTCAGTTTTCGGCTTACCCTCGGGGCCTTCACACAGGCCTCTCCCTATTCTGTGCCCCCTTCCTCCTGCTCTTCAAGTGGCTAATCTCTACTCACCTCTAATGCTCTACTACTTTTAAATTTTTTTTTAACGTTTATTTATTTTTGAGACACAGAGAGACAGAGCATGAATGGGGGAGGGGCAGAGAGAGAGGCAGACGCAGAATCGGAAGCAGGCTCCAGGCTCTGAGCCATCAGCCCAGAGCCGGATGCGGGGCTCGAACCCACGGACCGTGAGATCGTGACCTGAGCTGAAGTCGGACGCTTAACCGACTGAGCCACCCAGGTGCCCCTCTACTACTTTTAGAAAGTATTCCTGAAACTTCTAAACCTGAGCTAATGGTCCCTATCACACTCCCGCACTGCACCCCAAACTTCCCCTACTGGAACACTTATCACACTTCTCCTCCCTATCCTTGTGGATTCCAGATTGGCACTGGTCCCATATACCTTGCTTACTGTTGTCTCTCCAGTGCTCTGTACAAGGAGCACTGGAGAGACAACAGTAAGCAAGGTATATGGGACCAGGAAGGTATATGTACAAGGAAGAATTCCTAAATATTTCTGGAAAGAGCACTGTTGGAAATGTTTCTTCATTTGGCTTATTTTAGAAAATTAATATTAAAGTTGTTTTTTAAAAACATTTGGATATGAATGATCACTGTACTGCTCCACCTGAATATACTTTAGAAGGAGTTATACTGTCCAATGTATCATCATCAAGGACCAATTAAACATGCTTTGTTGTTACTTCTATGTAAAATCTGAGCGTCAAGTCAGTAACAATGCTTACTTTGACTCAAATCTTTTTTGGCAATATACCTCATCATGAATTTTAAAATTAATATTTCACTTGTGTTACTTTGGTCATACTTTATGAAATGTCTCCCTTAAAAATTAAATAATTGCAAGATTATTCATTCTAAAATTTAGGAGTCATAGTTGCCCCAAGACTAAGGGGAGAAAAGGAAGCAACTTTTTTTAAAATTTACTTTGAGAAAGAGAGAGAGAGAGAGAGAGAGAGAGAGAGTGTGTGTGTGTGTGTGTGTGTGTGTGTGTGTGCAGGGGAGGGGCAGAGAGATAGGGAGAGAGACAATCCCAAGCAGTCTGCACACTGACAGTGTGGAGCCTAATGTGGGGCTCAAATTCATGAACTGTAACATCACGACCCGAGCTGAAATCTACAGTCCAATGAACCCAGGTGCCCCAGAAAGGAAGCAAATTTAGACTTTTTTCAGAGACTGTCCTTTCTCTCCATTTTAACTTAAACAACTTTCTAGGACTTCCAATTATTTTCATTAATGCTTAACGTATAATTTGAGATAATTATATACATACACATAATCATGTATACATTATGTATAAACATATCATTAAGGTGTATATGCTTACATTAATATACACTAATAAACATGTGCTTAATGTGGACCACAATATCATGAAGAGAAGCCTTTGCAAACAAACTGATCATGGGTTTTACTTTCAGAATTAAGTGTAAAAACAAGACACAACAGCACAAACAAACTGAAAACTAAAATGAAAACAAACAAAAACAAAAACCCAGCAGGTTGTTTGCCACAAGCTGAGATGGAATATCAACCCTCATGCTCCTGTTTCCCCCTTACTTCTCAGGCAAAGGAGTGACTCCAGTGACTCCTAGTTCCTTAGTCAAAACAGGTAAGATCCTCAAGGACGCTAAGGCAAGGGGAGGGAGGGTGCATTCACCAGGAGTGAATGTGGTCTTGGGAAGATTTGTCCAGGGCCAGATAGAGCCAATGTCAAATCCCAGGTGAGCCACCCAGGAGCTCTGTAACCCCAGGCAATTTTCACCACCCTTGTTGACCCCAATTTTTTATGTGTAAAATGGGGAAAATAAGACTGAAGTCACAGGGCTGTTCTGAGAATTAAGCAAGTTTATGTATGTAAAGTGGTTAGCACAGTGCCTAATAAGAAGTAAACACTCAACAATGGTATGCTATAATTACTTTCATATTTTTCATCCCTCTAGAATTAAAATTACAGATAAAAGAGACAAAATCCATACAAAGATGAGACTATAAAAATCTAGTTATTCGTTGTTTTAATTATCTATAGATCAAGCTACAGAGAAAATCACTTAAAGGGGCTATTCTCAGAACAAGAAGAATAACATGCATTCTATTGGGAGAAAGAAGGAAGCATGTTATAGAGTGTAACTGAGAAAGTATATTTTTTTATTAAATGTGTGGTCCTGCTACCTCTGTTTTAAACCTAGAGAAAAAGAGGAAATTAATGGCCATTGTTGTTGTTGTTCATAAATTAAATATATCTGCAAATTAATAGCTGAAGTTTAAGAGTCATCTAAGGAATAAATGCGTTATCTCAAATATTCAGGCAAAATTCTGTTTAACAAAGAAACAGCTAATGGGGGACTTCTTATATAATGATGGAAAACTCTAGAATGCATTATATACAGACATTCTCTTTTATGATCACTAATGTGTTCTGTGCCTCTCGGGTTTGTGAAGACCAGGTACTCCAGAGTGAAGTACAAGAGTAGTGGTCTCACCTAGAGATGGAAGAGGGATTTCCCTCCTTACCAGTTTAGTCTACCACCTTCAGATCAGCTCTTGAAAGTGCTGACTGCTGACTGCAAAAATCCCCCAGTGCTTTGGAAAGCCCTAACAACCCTATGGTGACGATGCCTGAGATTTTGACTCAGTCAAAGGCATTCCTTCCTGAGACAGCCTTCCAGCAATTCCACTGAGAGCCAAAGGCCCACAGATACGCCAACCAATCATGTAACTAGACAGCTTTCTCCATAAGGAATTCTAAAACCTTGCAGCAAGTGCCCCACAGGTCAGGGAAAAGGTGATCTACCAGTGCTAACGTCTGGAATTCACCTCTTAAACTTCCAGGAAAGCAAGAGTCCCCGCTGATAACATAGTCCCTTCTTGATGATTAAGGTGACTAGTTAACATCCCACTTCTGCTACTGTTATCTACCTTTGTGTCATTAGCACCACCTCTCTGTGAGAGAAAACACAAAAGGATGAAAGATGACTAATAGCATGGGTTTAAAAGTATGAAAAAAAAGGGGTGCCTGGGTGGCTCAGTTGGTTAAGCGTACGACTTCACCTCAGGTCATGATCTCATGGTTCATGGGTTCGAGCCCTACGTGGGGCTCTGTGCTGACAGCTCCAAGCTTGGAGCCTGTTTAGGATTCTGTGTCTCCCTCTCTCTCTGCCCCTCCCTCACTCGTGCTATCTCTCTTTCTCTCTCTCTCTCAAAACTAAATGAACACTAAAAAAGTATGAAAGAAAAAATATAGCTAAATTAAGCTAAACTAATTCAGCTAAAAATTAATAGTGAATTATCTACGGCATATTCAGCTCTAAAATTCTAAACCTCTATTACAACATCAAAGACAAGTTAGAGGAATTAGGTCAGAGCTTTTACTTATCAAGAATACATACGTTTTCCTAATGAGAAATCCATAGTCAGTTAACTCAAACCTGGTAATATAGTTTGTTAAAACTTCTAGTCCCCAAAGAAGTCCCTTCAAAATGCCTAAATTCTAGTGCCTTTACTTTATGAAAACCTAGAGTGTAATTCTACAGATCACAGGTGGGTGGAGAACTACAACCACAGAAGCAACTACACTGAATCCCAGATTTACAGGCATATTCTAATGGAACTACATTAAAGAAGCATCAAGAAAGAAATAGATGCACAGCATCTCCCCCAAGGGCAACTTTTTGTATTTTAGTTCATCACACTATGCTATATCTTGGAATAGGACTCTCTCCTATTTATAAAATTATTGTCTATTCCATTTCAATCAACTTTAGAAACACTGTCAAGGCATAGGATATGCAAGATTCTTTTGAATTTAGCTTTTCCTATTTCCTTACCACCAATGTCAGTCAAGTAGATTTAAAATTCTAAGACCGAAACAAATAGATTGGGAGCGGGGCGTTAAAAAACAAACAAACAAACAAACAAACAAACAAACAAACAAAAAACAGCTAGAAAAAAAGGAGACTAAAACATACAGTCAGCAAAGAATACCTTTAGCTCTCTACACTAATCAGTTTTAATCAAATGAATCCTACTTTGAAATCTAACATGACATGACTTAAAAATTAAAATAATACCATAAGTCAAAAGCCTTCTATTATTTTAGGTTGAATCATAAGAACTTATGTCTTGTTTCTTAGGTTAAGATTAAATTCAGTTAAAATGTTCTTCAGAAAGCCTTGAAGAATATAATGTTCCAATAAAAGGAAGTAAACTTTTAGAACATTAGTGATGTTCTGTTTCCAAATCTAATCCTCCAGGCATAAGCTACAAAGTTAATAAAGAGCAGATTAAAACCAACCAAGAACAAATTATTAGTTCCGTTTTCCATTTCACTCTTCAATTCTTGTTTTAAATGCACTAGGAATCTCAGCCGCAGACGTGGTTAAAGCTGCAGCGGCTCTAATAATCAGCGGATCTTATCACAAAGGGTGTAGATACTTCCTAAATGAAAGCGCCATATGCCTAATTATTGAGCTAAATTTATACATGTAGCTATCTCTGAATGAAACATTTTCAGCCTTGCAGCTCACAAAATATTTCTTTTCATGCCTTTAAGGTATTTCTCCAGATTTCATTCTCCCCTGTTTTTTTTCTCCTCCCTCAGTTTGAGCATTGTGTGACATACCAGGCCAGGAAGCTAGAGGTAACTGGACACTGATAAATAGTCACCCCCTCTATGGTCTTCCCAAGGATGAACATCACTTCTGTGAGATAACAATTGAAACAAGGCAAAACAATGCTTATTTTCCTGCCACAGGAAGCAGGAATTTTGGCAACAACAACAAAGTACAGAGGTAACAGCAGAAAATACAAGCGACTAGCATTGGTTAGTTCAACAATACTGCGGCCAAAGCTTCCCCTTCTTTCCTGGAAATGACTTCTCGAATCCACTTACTTACCAACAATCCCTTTCTTTTTAAAAAAAATTTTTTTTCAACATTTATTTATTTTTGGGACAGAGAGAGACAGAGCATGAACGGGGGAGGGGCAGAGAGAGAGGGAGACACAGAATCGGAAACAGGCTCCAGGCTCCGAGCCATCAGCCCAGAACCTGACGCGGGGCTCGAACTCACGGACCGCGAGATCGTGACCTGGCTGAAGTCGGACGCTTAACCGACTGCGCCACCCAGGCGCCCCCCAACAATCCCTTTCTTAACAAAAGTCCAAGCTTACTACTCCAACCAATCCTTAGTTACTGACAAATAAATACTATAAATACTAATAATGAATGCTATGTGTCAGGTATTACACGGAGAGATTCACATACATTTTCTACTTTAATTCTCACAAGGACTCTGCACAAGAGAAATGTTAGCCCCATTTCACGGGTGTAGAAAGGGAGGCTCAGAAGGGATTCTGCTCTGCCACAGTGCTTCACTGTCTGACTAGAATTTTGGTGATAGACTTGAATTGTTTCTCAATTCGGTTACATTTAAGACAAATTTCTTTCCATTGTTAATTCTGGACCATGAACCGATGGAATAGAAAAAGGTCTCTTCATACTCAGGGGGTCTAACATCTAGTTTGAAGATAACATATATGCTCATGAATTAGCAACCCACAGGGCAAAGACAGAGATAACAAATGCCATGGGAATTTGGAGAAGGGAAGAGCAGCGAAGGCTGGGAATGTGAGAAAGGGCTTCATGGGGAACATGGGGCAAGTAAGAGGACATGACAACTGAGAGGAATAAACTAAACAAGGCAAAACAAGTGTTTTGGAGACAGTAACTATGCAAGTTTAGCTAAGGCAGTTTAGTTTAGTTTAACTAAAGCTAAAGTCTCTCCCAATTTAAGAGCTATGTATGATTCAAGAAGCAGAGCCCGATTTATAGAAGACTATGAATGCCAGCCCAAGGAATGGAGACTTCCTCCTAGAGCAATTTTTTTCACACTCTAGTCACTTGGCCAGTGGTATCAGTATCAACCAGGAGCATGCTAAAAATGCAAATTCTAGGGCCTACTCGGATCTACTCAATCAGAAATTCTGGGGGCAGAGCCCAGCAATCTGTGTTAATTTGCCCTCCAAAGGATTCTGAGGCTGGCTAAAGTTTGAATTGCTACTCCACAGGAAATGGAGACCCACTAAAACCTCTGAGATAGGTGACTTAAGAGAAGTGATGTTTTAGGAAAATTCATCTAATAGTGAGCTGCAGAATGAATTAGAAAAGGGACCATTTGCAAATTCATAAAGTTCACAGAGCTTCTACCGTGCAATTATTTATATGAGACGGCCCTTTTCAGGAGCTACAAAATATTAAATTGGAAACAGGAGACCAAGGTTCTTTTGCAAAATATCACACCTTCTTACAGAGAAATTTTTATTAAATTCTAATTTCTCTAGTGGAAAATAACCCCTAACCTATTACTTTTCATTTCAGGGTGGTACTGTAAACATTACTTATAAAAACATCATTGTCTCAAAAATATTTGCTGGCAGGAGCAGCAGGAAGGGGGACACCCAAACCAACTTTAATTAGGTGTCTCATGTATAAAATTGAAATCTAAGAAAAATGACAACTCTTCATAAATGTAGTCCACAACTCTAGATAATAATGAATAGAAATGAATGAGGACCCTACCTAATTTAAAAGTCACATACCTGAAAAATAAAATACTGAATGTAAACATAAAGCAGACTAACTTTTAAACAAACACAAACTTTTATATTCAATTAAGTGTTGACTTCCAAAAATATCTCACAAGTATCTACATTGATTTCAGCACTGTTACATCCGGTCAAAAGATTTTTTATGAAAAATCTTCACAGCCAGTTTATGAATCATATAAGAAAATGAATACAGGTTTTCGTTTTATAAATGATTGTGAAAAAAACTTTAAAATGGTTAAAGGTATTTCTTACATTGATTAATTTCTATTCACTAGATCTGATTATGAATGACTTTTGACTGTTAAAAAGTATCAAGCTTTGCCTCAAAAGACAATGGCTTGTAGCCTATGATGATTCATAGAAGGGGCTTCAAAGATGCGTGGACACCATTTTTGGATTATGTGATTATATAAAGTGGGGGTAGGGGCGCCTGGGTGGCTCAGTCAGTAAAGCATCCGACTTCGGCTCAGGTCGTGATCTCATGGTTTGTGAGTTCAAGCCCAGAGCCTGGAGCCTGCTTCGGATCCTGTGTCTCCTTCTCCCTCTGCCCCTCCCCCGCTTGTGCTCTGTCTCTCAAAAATAAATAAATGTAAAAAAAAAAAAAAATTAAAGTGGGGGTAGGTGTGTCACACTTGAGTAACTCCTCTTGGTATGTTTGCTTAAATAAGCACATTCATTCAACAAATATTTACAGAGTCCTATTATGGGCAAGGCCCAGAGTTAGCTGACCCATTAGGTACATAAGGGGGAAGCTCTGTCCCGCTCTCAACATGTTAGTCCTGGAACCAATTCACAACAATGAAGAGCCAACATCACAGTTCTCTTGGAGTAAGAGAAAGTACTTCTAACCTATGCTATGGCTTTATCTTATTATTGATAGACCACTTACTAAATCATAATTTTTATTCACCCTAACTGCTAAAACAGCTTAAAGCAGTAGTTAATAAATCATCTTCATTTTTTATGCTCCTCAAATTGCCCACCCCACCCAGCTTCCTTTTTGTTGTTTTTTTAATCTAATAAGTTCTTCATCACATATCCAAAGTTAAGTAATCCCTAGGAGGATTAAATAATGAAGACTAACGAAAATGCTTAATATGAGTAAATATACACAATGTATTAAATACATGCCAATTACTAAGTAGAGGTCCTTTTACACTTAATAAGAATGCCTTATAAAATTGCTGACTCGGGCTAATAACTCCTGAGGACACAGTATGGACTGTTGAAACATTTCTAATTATGAGATGAAAACCTGTAGTTGACTAGATACATCATAACATTCAACACTGCTAGTTGACTACAAAAATAACAGGTCTCGGAGAACAGCATCCTAAACATTCTAAAATTACTATCATCTTAAACCACAATTTATAAAAATAATATAGTACATTTATGTCAATCGTTATTCACCATGTTAACGCAGTCTCAGAGCCAAATTGAAACAGTTCTGGCGTTTGGCAGACTTTTATGAATTAACCAAGGTCAGAGTAAAAATACATCTTGAAATGTGCAGCTCCTCACTATCTTAAAAACGCATGACTAAAAGCACGTTATTTGAAGGAGTAGCAAAAAACAAAAAGCCCAAATTTCATAAGCAAATCATGCTTTTCTTGCACTCTCAAAATACCTTATGCAAAATGCATATTTATCATATTTAAAACATTAAATACCTGTAAAATAAATAGCATAATTTTTCTTCTGTAAGAAATCAGCTTTGTTAAGACTTGCCATTTTCTGGCATCACTAAAGTCACTTCTGAAATCCTATTTGGACTATTTTTGATCTTCAACTATAATCTTAAAATATTAAGAAACCATCCTGATGATTCTAGAAGGAGAAGGATGTCTCCCTCCTTCCCCAGATCTTTAAACAGGCCAATACTTTCCTCAAATATCTGATGCACAAGCCCAACTAGAACTTAACAATGAAGATGAGCTGATGGAAGCTGGCTGGGTCTTAGCTGCGGAAAAGCAGACTGTTCCAAGGTTCTTGGTAAGTACCCCTATCGATAAAGAATACTTTTTTATTCTAAGGGTCCAACTCAGGGAGGAAGCAAATATTATTGTAAGTTTTTTTGTATGTTGTTTTTTGTTTTTTTAAATAAAATGCTGTCTATCACCTTATAGGACCTTGCCTCCTTTGGGAGCCCATGTCTAACCAGCCAGCTTGTTAGATCCACCTTCTCTGATAGACGCCCCACTCCTTGGGCTTCCAGGCTTTGCCTTTTCCCTAAATCCTGCCCTTTAATAACTTCCTTGTTCTATCCAACTCACAATGAGGAAATGCAACTAGTCAACCAACACAGAAGAAGTTGTTGCTCAAAGGAACACAAATTAAATATAAAAGATACTGTTTCATCACCTATGAAATTTACAAAGATTCAGTAGACTACAGTCACTATATTACAAGTGGAAGCATAAATTCTTTTCGGAAAATAGCCCTCAAAATGTACTATGATCCCTTAATCCATTCATTTCCTCTTCTAGGAATTCAAGGGGAAATCCTACTTATGGGGGGTTAGAGCAATAAAAAATGATATGGAAACTTAATGGACAAAGGTGTTTATCTCGGCATTTTTTATATGAAAATAAAAACTGGAAATAATCTAAATGTTCAGATCCAAGGGAATGGTTAAACAAACTATGATACTTCAATTACATATATTATATTATCATAAAATGACACAGTTATAACTGTGGGGGAAAAAAACCCTATATATTGGGGTGAAGTAGTGTTGATATTACCTGTGACTAAATGATAGGACTGTGAACGATATTTTTTTTCCTTTTTCTATTCCTGTGTACTTCTAAATGTTCTCCCCACTACCACCCACCCCTGGCCAGCATTAGTTTGTAATGAAATAAGACAATGAAAGATATTTCCTTCTTCTACAAACCTATTCTCGCCCTTGCTAAGACAAATCTCAAAGTATAATAATTTCTGCTGGGCAACTTGAGTGATATACTTTTAACAGCGGCCTTTAAGAAGCAATACATCTATGAAAGGGAGGCACTGATGGCAAAATTTCAGGCAGCTGGGAATGAGATTTCGAGACTGGGAACACACCCCTGCGCTTCCTTAATCATTCCACAGGGCTGTCCTTTAGCCTTATGCCCTGACAGAGAGTCAGTGAGGAAACACACACTTTACACAGTTCCAGCACATACTGTTGTGAAAGGGGAACTAGGGTCAGACAGTCATGCCCAAACATCAGCTCAGGGAATTTGGACATGGCTACCCCCAGCAGGAATCATGAGCCCTGGCCCCCTGTCTCTGGACCTTCTGGACCCTTAGAAAAATCAAGTGCTCCTCATAGGACTTTGAAAAGACCATTCAGTGAGAAAGGACTTGGTAGATAGATTCCAGCAATAGCTCATGGACTTTGCATGGCTTAAGTTCCCTCTGCATCAGTTCACAGCCTGTTTACATGCCTCTTGGCCGCACCCTTCCTCATAAACCCACACCCTCGGCAAACAGGTATCCCTGCTAGTCTGTAGCAAAGAGGGTGTCAGCATATGGCATGCTGTTATTAGACCCTCCCGGAGGAAGCTGGTGTGCTTCTTCATGTCCTCATCCCTCTCTTCCATGCCTCCTCTCACACCAAGTGCCCTCACCGAACTAAGGACTGGGGACAGGACAACCCAGTGGGGGACCCACATACCAAAGTGTGAAGAAGTGCAAAGGAAAGTTAGTATAGTATGGCCTGTCACTAAATGAACAGATGCAGAGCAAGAGTGATGGGAAAGCACTGAGGCAAATCAGGAACCGGGCCTTTGATAAGCTTAAGAACCGGGACACAAATGGACTGAAAAAAAGGACTTGGTGGAGGCAGGCATTCTAGTTACAAAAGACAAGTGACTACAAAGGATAGCGAGCCTTTTAATTTTATTCTCTCTGTTCTGGATTATCTGCTCGACTCCTGGGCATTAATGTACCTAAAGCAACTGCCAGAGTATTCAGGATGGAAAGGAGGGCTGCGCCTTTTAAATGCTCTTAAACCTTAATCTCATCTGGTTTTCTTTCAAGTACCTAATGATCACAGAAGTCTGTGTCAGGACCCAGTGGGAGTAGGGCAGTGCTGCCCCCTTCTTTGGAGCAAAGGAATTAGTCAGCATTGCTTTCTCAGGCAATACCTTACCAAGCAAAGATGTTCCTGCCCTTCTCGGATGGTCTCAGTGGGGCTTCTCACTGCTGGTCTGCCATTCAGGGCTGAGGAGGAGGGAGGGCCAGGCCAGCCAGCCTCCAAAACATATGATCTCATTAGAGTCAAGAAATCACAGGGGGAGTGGGGCCTTCAGGCTAAGACGCAGTTCCCAGCTCTGACGTTAGTGCACTGGGGGGAATTTCAGGAAGTCACAGCTCGCTGGGCCCTGTGTCTCATGGAAAATGAGTACTGGGCTTCAGGATCTCAGAGGTCTTTCTGGGCCAGAAACCCTAATAAATCTCAATTCATGGCTCTCAAAGAAGGGCAAAACCTTTGAGTTATAAAGTATAAATGCTTTATGTGAATTTTCATTGTTAGGGGATAGACTGAGCTCTGATTATAGCATTGATCATGATGAAGTAAATTTCTGTCAAGTCTAAAATAATTTTCTTCTCATTTCTTAAAAACATTCCTCCAAAGGTAAAACTGGTTAAAACACACTTAACTCAATCTATTTCAGGGAACAGTTTCAATGCCTAAGAGGTAACTCAAGGACTGTGATGGCTCTGAGAAGATGGCAGTTCAGCAATAAGCACATTTGACTATGAGAAAGAAACTAATTCTTTAACAAATACTTGAAGTACAGAAGCTGAAGAAGTCTATCATTTTAAAGATACCTGAAGTTTTTTTGGAATTCGGAAGGAATCTGAGAAAATCAGAGTTGACAGTAACACAGTAAAATCATAGCTGTCTGGAAAGATCATCTTGATGAGCTAGAAATGTATCCTTTTAAGCACTAAACTTAATTTGAACTGTTTTTGGTAACTTTTTGAAACTTCATTATCCACTTCCTGATTTACTAAACAGTATGAAACAATGTAATCTTAGATTGATAACTTTAGGTAGCAACTAATAATAATAATAGCAAGTGGCATTTATCATACACACACCTGGCACGCTGAATATCGTTCGAAGTATTCAGTGTGGATGATCTCATTTGAGACCTCTGATCCAACAAAATGGGTGCCGTTATTATCTTCATTTTACAAATGAGAAAAGTGAAGCTCAGAAAGATTAAACTGTAACTCCTTTAAGGTCAAAGAGCTGGAAATGGAAGAGATTCAGGTTCAGGTCATCTGCCTCCAGACCAGCCCTTCTCCCCACCACAGCACTGCAAGTGGTTGGAGCAGGAACAGGCAAGGACATCTGGAGACTCTTCAGGACCTACTTGGGTAAAGAGAACTGTGCTTCCACAATATAGAACCCATAGTGGTGTAATGTTTACATGTATGTCTACTTTTTGAAAAATACAGTCCTGCAGGCCAGCTATCAATTCTTCTGTTACACATGATGCAATGTCAAAAGAATATGCACATTTATAGTTTGAAAGCACTCCCCCACACAGTCACACTTCTTTTCTCTAAGCTGTCTCTCTTCTCTTTTGCTTCCCCACCTCTCTTTGTAAAGAATGTCCAACTGAATGATTACAAATGCCTCGGCTTCCCACAGATCTTTACAAAGAGAAAAAAAATGTTGCATCAAACTTTTCCTGAGTGGCTTTAAAAAGAAGAGGTCTTCTAAATCATGCCGCTAATAAGATTTAAAAAACAATGACTACAGTTCATGTAACTTAACTAATATAAACTCAGATTTATAATACTGCAGAATTGTGTTTTGTACTCATCCTACATTAAGGCCTTCAAATAATGAATATGGCCAGTCCATTTATACACTTCAGTGGCATTTGATTTAGGAGGCAAACCATGGTAAGACAGTGAGCATGTTGAGATAGGGCTTCTTCCATCCTCAACTCTAATGTGATTTCCAGAAGAATCTTTGCGTCTCAGTTTCATCTACTATAAAATGAATAAGCTATCTTTAAGGATTCATACAGATGAATGAACACTTTATGGCTCAGAGAATATATTTACTTTTAAAAATCAGAGAGTTATCATTTTTACGGCATATTGTTAGTAACAGAAAAAAATTTGCATAGTTTGCGTAAAGGATCTTTAAACAGGTTTGGGAGTGGGGGTAAAGGGATGGGGGCGTGGTTAGTTAGAGGTAGTTCAATTACTTAACACTAAACAAGACAGTAGGCTAAGAACTGAGGGAAAAGTCATGACTTGGTTTCCCCAAAGAAAGAATCTCTTCCTTAAACTACCGAATGCTGGTTTCTCCTTTACCATGTAGATCTGCTTAGGGTCAAGCATTTCTAAAATTTTTTTTTTAACGTTTATTTATTTTTGAGACAGAGAGACACAGAGCATGAATGGGGGAGGGGCAGAGAGAGAGGGAGACACAGAATCGGAAGCAGGCTTCAGGCTCTGAGCCATCAGCCCAGAGCCCCACGCGGGGCTCAAACTCACGAACGGCGAGATCGTGACCTGAGCTGAAGTCGGACACCCAACCGACTGAGCCACCCAGGCGCCCCTAGGGTCAAGCATTTCATACTATCTCTGGAGTCCACCAGGTAGATGCTCCTATTTGACCATTCAAAACTCATCTTTGACAAACACATACGTTTTTATGGTTTTGTAGAACCATAAAGAACTTAAAAGGCCACAGGTTCTCTATTGGGCCAGAGGGTATAATCAGGTTCCAATGTAGTGCTGATCTACCCATGTATATTTATCCCTCATCACTCATACTGGTCTGTGGGTATTCCTCTTCTCTGACATTGAGACACATGCTTTAAACTCTCCTTAAGGAAGAATTTGTACTACCATAGTTTATGGAATAATTCAATACAAATATGTAAGCTCTCCACTGAAATCCAAAAATTCAGATGTCATACAAAGGCATATGTGAAATACTAACATATATTTCTTAGGATGGTTTATTTTACCAGCTCACCGAAGACATACAGAAGCATTGACTTGAAAATGCACTTTTTAACCACTTTTAATACCCTTAACTAGGTTCCCAGGCCTAGTTTAAAGAGGAAGACAGAATACTCCTCTCAAATTATCAACAGCTTCCAGAAAATTAAGCTGAACGTAATTGATTATCCATTCACTGTCTTTTCTTGCTTTCATGTATTAATATTCAACAGTCAGCATCTACTCTAGTACTTAGACCATTGAAATTTGAATTTATTCATCTATTCATTATTTAAAGAGAGAAAAAAAAAGATTTTATTAACATTCTATGACCTACCTGCTCTGGGGAAAGGCCTAAGAGTGGGGGAATCTGGCATTTGCCCATTGTTAATATCAAGTGCGTTTCAGACCAGGATGAGCAGGATAGGTGAGGTGACCTGAGAGTATTTCAGTTCCTCTGGAGTCAGGTCTTCAAATTGTGACTTTTAGTATTATGGAAATATTATTTTCCACATCAGAACTACCCATACAAATAAACTGTAAAGCTGAGTTTCAAAATAAAAGTATTAGTCTCTCAAGGTAGATTATTCCTACATCTGATCTTTAATAAAAAGGGGTTGATTGTCAATAGCTGACTTATAGACTCAAGAACAACGTAAGACTAGACTAAGGCATAAAAATATGTATTTAACCATTAGCTATCAATATGAACATTTTCTTTAAACTTACGATCATATAAACAGGTCTGGAACAAAAAACTAAAGACTGCTTTGAGAAGCCTAGAGACAACTGTGACCCATGGCTAACCAGTCCTAAAGCCTTACCTGATAGACCCAAAGTTGACTGTCAGCCCCTTCATCCCTACCCCATTTAGGTTGGTGGAGATTCCAGTCTGAGAAAGGAGGAATCCCTCTGACAACTTAACTGTCTTCAGCCCCTATTACTCAAGGACTCTCCATAATTCCAATAAATGAAAAATGAAATTGTTCATCCTCTAAATTAGGAATATGGCTCTAATCCTAAAGGACAGTGCAACTTCTTTGTATAGACTCAACAAAACAAAACAAAACAAAACAGGAAAAGAGCTTCCTGATTACAAAAAAAAAAAGGGGGTCAAGGTAGAAGAGAGACTATTCTTCTGAAAATTCCATGGTGCTATTTTAACTTCTGTATTTCATTATTTTAACACTGCTTTTTACATTAAGCACAACCTGAGTACACTTTTAAAAAGATCAAACTCATGAAAATATGTATTATGTATTATAAAATTCAGGGAAATTCCAGAGTTGGTTTACAAACTTGTTTTGGGGGGGGGGGGTATCTTGGTTTCAATTTTAAGTTTCACGTCAAAGATTTACCATCCCTCAAATTAGTATTGAACAGCATATGATGCCTTTTTGTAAAGGGTGCTAGGCAATATCCTATTTGAAATTATGGCTGTCTGCTCATGGCACAAATTTGTTAAAAATTTACCAAAGTGCCAGTAACAATTGTGTTGGCAGTATAAAAACAGTATTCGCTGCCTTTAAACCAAATTTACAAAATAAATGTTTGGCTCAGAAATTATAGTCTACGCTCTCAACATATTAGACTTGCCTGTACCTTCTAAATTTTAGCTATAAAACTGTTAGTACATTCAGGTGTGATAGAGAACCTAAGTATATAAAGAAAACTAGAAAATACAGGAACAACAAAGATCAAAACCAAGGCAAAGATCCACTGGTCCATGACAAATGTCCACGGTGGTGCCAGAAACAGACTCTAAAAGTGTGAAGTTAAAGTGCAGGGTATTCACTCTATTCACAATGGATAACCACTCTTTCCCCTCTAAACCTGAACATTTTCAGCACAGTTTCAGAATGGCATGAGTTACTTTTTGGGGGGGGGGGCGGGGGGGAGTGGTTTACAAAGGAGCACATCTGCCTGAACTAATCTGATGAAAAACCATAATCCATTTCTTCCCATTAGCTTTTGACTAAACACTGAAGCTAATTATGTCAGCTTTTTTGGGTTTTCACAGCAACATGGAATTTTAAAGAACACATTTAGTTCCACCACTTTATGCAAGACTGGGCAGTTTCAAAACATCTAACTGCTAAGATGTTAGCACCACACAGACACAGAAGGCTACATAAATTTTCCTTATAAGGCTAATTAAGACCTTTTGATTTAGAGAGACAGAGAACATGGATCTAATACGGGCAGATACGCATACTGTCCCGAATTCCCACTGCTTCTGCTCTAAATACACTTTTAATCGCTTTGGTCAGTACCAATCGCTTTTTAACTTCCATGCATCTTTAGTATTTGAAATAATTTCTTTGGACAACTGTGATCTGCACTAAGTGGCAGCTCATAGGAATTTAAAGGCGTGAAACATGTGAATTACACTGTTTTAAACCTAAGGGAAACGTAAACATACAGATTTGGGGTTAATTTACATACAGGTTTCATTTGGAGATTTTTAAGGAGGATGGGAGATGAAGAGGAGAGGGAGACTGGTGAGAAGTAGAGCTTTTTCCCCCATTTTCCTGCTTTGGTAGCCCTGGCAGGATTGAAGGGCTTCCCAGAGAAGGGAATCTGCACGACAGAAGTTGTCCAGGTGCATAAAATCCTTTCCCTCAAGTCTGGGGTTCTATGCGTAAGGAAGAGTCCCAAAGTAGAAACGCTGATGGGCTGTTGAAGGAAGCTACCTGCACAAAAGGAAGAAGGCACCCTCCTCGTGCCTAGGGTAAACTGAAAGGGATTCAAATCCACTTTAACTTGCTCAATTACAGCTTAACCAAATTCACCTGGTCTTATAGTTAAGGTCATAAATCCTGTGACAATCCAGCTGCCTCTGTTCTGTAGTCACTCACGCTAAATACCTCTTCACCAACTCGAACATTCTATTTATTCTCTGAAAGTGGGGGAATGAGGATGCTTCCTTTCCTGATTACCCACCCAATATCAAAACACAAAATTTATTTTCAGAGACTGTGAAATTTTTTAAATGATAACAATACTACTTCCCCTCATAATGCATTTTAGAATGATTTGGGATGAAATGCTTTTAATATGGTTCCTACAGCTCTTGGATTGTGTAAGAATCCAGGCGGGCAGTTTTACATAGGGGAGTAGCCATGGAAGGAAGCATGTCCACAAAGAGCCTGCTGACTGGTGACAGTGACGGGGCTTCAAGTCCTGACTTGGTCACTAACTGGTTCTGGGGCTTTTGGGCTTCTCAACTTTCATCTTTAAATTGACAGCCCTAAATGACTTTTAAGGTCCCCTTCAGCTTTAAGCCAGTGAAGTAACCATACGTTACAAGTACGAGAAAGAAATTATGAAAGACTTATCAAAGTCCATGTTTGTCCTGGATTAACTTTGTCATCTCTGTGCTACTGTGGAGGCAAACCTGTTGCATCACATAAAATGCTCTTTTTCTGGCTACATTAAAAATGCAAGAAGAGACAATAGGTTGGTTCTTTAAATGTTTCATTTTTTAAAGTGTAAACAACAGCATGTCCCCTGTTATAGGGAGTTCTCAAGTTTCACCTTTATAGTCTGTAACTATACACAGGATGCCACCTGGCAGAATAAGGCCACACCAGGGTGTGCTGGCTTGCTGTTAGAACTCTGTTATCCTGCGCGATTGATGCTTTGCATTTATTTCAAGCCATGTCCGAGCCTTATTTTGGGGCTGTTTGGGACCTTCGCTGTCAGTTCGCAGGGACGATTAACCGTGTAGTGGCCAGTGAAAGACGCCGTTTGCACACCACCTGCCCATGTATGTAATACGTACCTCTCGTGGCTTATGCTTACCAGAGCATGCAAGTTAAAAGCAACGGGATTCAACCTCATATCGTAACTGGCTACATGTACTACGATAGCGAAAAAAGGAAAACGAAAGAGCCTTTGACATTGCACCTGGTGGAAGCGAAAAACCTCTATGTCCCCTTACACGTTAATGTTACAGTCTTAAGAGTTTCAAAGGTTTGTCTTTTCTCCCAGAAAAACGCTGCCAGGCAGGAGGGGTTCCCAGTACGGTGCACTCACCTCTTTGATCTTTGCCCTCTTCTCGCGGATGGCTGCGTCGGCCGGCTCCCGGCCAACCGCCCCGATCGGGGGCACGAAGTCCACCGGGGGCAGCCTCCTGAACACCGCCTTGTCACGCAGCTGGTCCTGGGCCACCTTCTCCTTCTCCAGCAGGATGTCTCTTTGGATCTCCTCGGGCAGCTTCTGCAGGGTCTCCTTGGCTTCCCTGAGAGCCCGCTCGTGGTTTTCGCGGATCCTGGCCAAGTTGTCCTCCAGGGCGGCCGCCGGGTCCCCGGGCGCGCCCTCCTCGCCGCGCCTGGCTCGCCCATCTGCCGCGTCCTCGGCGCGCGCCCCAGGCCCGGACTTGTGGTCGGCGGCCGGCTGCAGGGCGGGGCTGGAGTGGAACAGGACCCCGCTGAGCAGCTTGGAGGAGTCGGGCAGGAAGAAGATCGCCCCGAAGCAGAGCGTGATGAAGGCGCTGAACACCAGCAGCAGCACGAACTTCTCCGTCAGGCGGAAGGCGGCGGGGCCGGATGCCTTCCTGCCGCCGCTGCCGCCGCCGCCGAGCCCCCCGCCCAGGCCGCCGCCCAGGCCGCCGCCCGCCGGGCTGCTGAAGAGCGGCAACAGGCCCCCCACCGGCATCCCTCCAGCCGCCGCGGCCGCCGGGGTGCCCGCTGTCCAGTGGCCCTGCGCCGCGCCGCTCAGCAGCCAAACTTCGCCGCCGCCCGGCGTCAGCGGCTGCGGGGCTGGGTCCTGCGCATCCAGGCCGCCCGAGCCCCTGGGCTGGGCTGCAGGTATGCGCCGGGGAAACAACTCTTCCGTGGGTCTTCTCCCAGGGGCAGCTCCTTTGGCAAACAAGCACGCGCGACAGACCGCTGGCTGCAGCCCCTGCGGGGAGAGAAACAGTAAAATGTGGTAATTACGATGATGGTGATAAAGTTTCCAGAGGGTCTCCGCCCTCCGACGGCCGTGCGAGCCGCCGGGACAGCTCCCCCAGCGCGGAGTGGGGAGTCCGGCTCCGGGCACCGCCCTCAGAGCTCCCTCTTTGGACTTGGGGGGAAGTTTTCGGGTCCCGGGGGGCGGGGTGTCCTGCGCACACCTGGAGCAGGGCCGCGTGCGGGCACCTCCTGGAGAGGGCAGCGCGCCTCTGGGCAGGAGGGACGCAGCGCGGGTCCGGGGGCTCGTCAACTTCGCCAGCTCCCCATCTCGGAGCTGGGACGAGCTGCCTCTGCTTCCCCGGCGGCGGCTGAGCGCGCAGCCCGGCCACCCCGCAGCCCCGGTCGCGCGGCTCGGCAGGGCTAGCGCGCCGACCCGCGGGCGAGTAGGAGCGAGCAGGGTTGCACGACGCCCTCCACCGCGGCCCCGCGAGCACTAATACCACTGCCGGTCTCCGAGCTTTCGGAAACGAGGGCGGTGACGCGTCCGGAGAGTGATGGCGCGGCCGGGCCAATCACGCACCGCTCAGGGTCCCGCGGGGGCGGGGCCGAGGCGGGGAGGGGGCCGCGCGGGGCGGGGAGTTTACGGGAAGCACAGCCTCGCGGGGGCCCGGCCGGGGGTGGGGAGGTCGCGGGTCTGGGAGGCGCGAGGCTGGCGGGAGTTGCGGCTGGCTGGCCGTCCAGACCCGCGCCGGAGGCCCGGGGCGCAGGGAAGCGGGTGGGGAGAGAGGGGTTTCGGGGTCGGGGAGTGTATCCCGCGCGGTCCTCGGGCCCGGGTCGCAGGGGCTCCTTGGCCTCGAGTGGCCGGGGAGACGCCCGGACTGACGCAGGACCTCCCTGCCGGCCCTCGGACCCGGCCCCCCGGGCCACGCCAGGCCCGCTCCGAAGGGTCCCGGGAAGGCCACGTCTCGCGGAGAATCGTCCGACGCCGGGTTGTTCAGAACGTGTCTTTTCTCCAGTTCCCTCTTTTTACCCAAGGCGGGGATTCCCCCGGTGCCCGGTGGCAGTCAAACCAAAAGTCCCTCGCCGAGGAGCTGTGATCCGAGAGCATTCGAGCTCTGTGGTCCAACATCCTTTAGCGTCCTAAGAGACTCATCGTTTTGTGGTTGCTCAGGATGCTTCGTCTGCATCCTTCCCCCTCCCACTTAAAGAAAAAAAGTTGTGTACCTCCTCCACCCACTCCCACTTTCAAAATTCATTTACCTCATAGAAGTTAGTCAAATTTTCCATTTAAAGAAGACAGTTTTATGCCATAGCTTCAAGTAATAAATTTCAACACTCTGTTGAAATTAAGTCTTGGCTGTGACTACTTCCAGGGAAGTAAGGACTTGGTCCAATAGAGATGGTTTTCAAGACAGCGTTATTTTCCAAAATGTGTTTGTAATTTCCCCGTTACTCTGCAAACGAAGGGTTATCAGAGAGGAAAAAGTTGACTACTGACTTCTCATTTCTGAAAGCTAGTCTGAAGCAGCCTTATCCTATGCCTCCCCCCTTTCTGGAAGCGTGACTAGCTCTGTTTCTGCTTGCCTAAAAACAAAGGAAACAGCTGGCAATTTACAGGAAGGTGCCCACAGTACCGTTGTTTCAGGTGTTAGACTGCATAGGAAAATATAAAAAGTCTCATTACAGTTTTCATCTAACTGTTCATTTTAACCATCACTATTTGTTGTGTCTTTATTTTGAGTAAAATGAGTGACACGCCCACTGTTTCTGTTGATGGGAGATTGTTGTTTGATAAAACCGACCTATGGCTTTAGTTATTCTGATAACTGCTGTGAAATTCTACGCCCAGAAGAGTGCAGCATATCCAAGCAGGGTAACAAAGTTTAGAAGGACTGAAAAGAAAACAACGATGTTTTAAAAATTAAATGATGGAATAGTAATTTTTGTTTCAAACTACATTTGCTAGTTGTGGATAGGCTGAAGAGTTGGAATCAGTGTGAAATAATATTGCTTATTTTCAACAGCTTTAAAGTTCAGTACCTCATGGATAGATAGATAATAATTAGGGTTAGTACCCTAAACGCCAATCCCTTTGTGATCATCTTTTCCGGAATGACTTATTATTTTAATTATTATGTTTTAGGAATGGAATTATTTCTTATAGCCACAAAAATATTTAGAAACTTTAATTTAAAATTAGTATTATTAAATATTCCAGAAAGGTAATAAACACTACTTTTCAGTGTATGTTTAAAGTAAATGGTACTGGAAGGGGGTTACAGACTTAATTCTACTTTTGGCGTTCTTCAATTTCAACACCAAACAATTTGGGCAACTAACCCATTGAAATTGTGGAACTATTCAAAATTTAGCATATGGTCTTAAAGATTATTTTTTTCCTAAAAATTTTAAATTTGATTTATCTATATTGTGTTTGAAGTGACTGCTCTGTTTATTTCTGTTTCCCTTTATGAAGGTTACTTTAAGATTACTTTATTAATACCTGTATTTCTTATAAAACAGAGATTTATTATGAGTGAAGCCTGGCTTTAATGATTTGTTAAATAAGAAAATAGCGTAAGTGGTTGATTATAGGATATGTTTTAAATGGGGCCAGTCTGTGTTAGGTAGGATGAGAAATATGTGGGAGTGCTCATATTTGGGCTACAGCAGGTTAAAAAAAAAATCAGACAGTATTTAAAGAGACATACCAATTTAAAGAGAAACTAACCTAGTAAAACCCTTTAAAATAGCCACACAAAGTCCTGTGTATTCATGGTAAAGGAGGAATGCAGGATGGTCAATAAATTAGAAATTGCATTTTGTTGAAGCAAAATCTGACACTTTGCTCTGATTTCAATACCATAAACACTTCTCATTGTACAGGTGGAAAACAATGGATAAGGCAAAAAGTAAAAATACAGGTTATGGTTCTGGTCCCCAGATAATATAACCTTGACTGTGTCCAATAAATCCATACTCGCCCACCTCATCTACCTGAAGATATGTCATGATCTTTGTGAATACAATGATTGTGATAAAGTTGCTGTTTTTTGTTGTTGTTGTTATGAGTAGTCTAATGGGAACTTAGCAACCTTAGTGATTCTGTGTGGTTTTTCTGTTTAAATTCTTGCTGTGTTTTCCAATTTGATGAGCTAGTACTGAAGTATGTGTCCCTTGTACTTTTTTCAGGTTTGCCTGCAAACCTAATTCTTACTCTTTCCTTTTTCAATGCTTATATCTCTGTATCTTTTTTTTTGTAAATTGTAAATTTTTGTGTGTCAAGATAAAATCTTTACAATCAATTAATTTTTTAAAACCTGGTTTTGGATAGAGATATCCCCCCAAGGCGCAAAGAAATCCCCAATTTATTTGGCTGCTTGGATTTGTCTGTTTTTAAAATAATATTTAACAAGGGGTACATTTAACTCTTATATTAACGTGCCTAAAATTATATGTAGTAATAATTATAAACAGGGCTATAGGGGGGAAAAGTGATAATATTTTTATTAAAACTGTGGTGAATGAATATTTTTTTAAAGTTTCAAATCCCAGAAAATTAAAGTGCAAAAGTATTTCTTAGTAGGGAGTTTCCAGAAGGTACTATGTAGAAGTTTATGGAAGAATCCTTTTGAAATGTTTTCTTTGATTTAAAAATAAAAAGTAATATGACAAAAGAAACGCACTTCATATATACGGGTAGCATTTAACTACTGAAATTGTCCAACGTGTTAGATTTCTGATACAATCTTATTGTTGCTGATTTTCTAATTATCTTCAAATTTCATGTCACAATAGGTTTTGGCCTTTATTTCTAAAAAAACAAAATGTAACATGTAAAAAAAATAGTTCATTGTTAATATTAATCTTTAATTTTCAATACTTCATTGGGCAGCTCTGAATTTTACATGAAGTTTATTAAGATAGGAACTAACCAAAGTTTTAAAGTAAAGTGTCAGTAACATTTGTGGTCATGTGAAGGGCTACAGTTATACCCTGGTTCTTTTTCTCCCACTCCTCAATTTACTTTGGAGTATAATAGATTATTATTACATAGTAGATTATATATTATATCTGTATAATAGATTATTTTTATAGGACTCCGATCACCTTTGTGTATGTGTGGGAGGGGGCAGTAAGAGGCTAAATCAATGAGACCCCTCTGTCCCTGCATGTTCCTGTTGAAACATCTGTTTTTGTTTTGAACACTCATTTCATAAATATTAGCAGTCCCCAACTTAAAAACATTGTGTTCCACCAAGTACTTGTGCATTAGCTCTTTGGAACTTTCAAAGCGCTTCTCTCCATAGAAACAAAGTTGTAAACGGTGCTTTGGGTTGCTAGTCTACTCTACAAAGATCTAAGACCCTAGGGAAGAATAAAATGTTGGAAAAGTCCTGTGGCAATGCTAGTAATCAAAGCAGCATTAAATTAGAAAGTGTTTTATTTATCTTGAATGTTGGAGCCTGAGGACAAACATTTATTTGGAAGAAAAGGAGATAGAATGGTTATTTCAGAAAGATTCTAAGCCTACTTTCAAGGTCACAAAGGTTGATGGAAGATCTTAAGTAGAGTTTTCCTTCATTACATACATATAGCTTTCTTTTGGTTTCAAGTGTATCACTAGAATTACCTTTATGATGTTTTTGTTTTTGTTTTGTTTTGACCTGATTAACAAAAGGACTGAAAGAGATAAGTACAGGGAGAAATTTTTCTGAGTTAAGTTGGCAAAAGTTTGAATGAGAGAATAATTTATTATACAGGACATGCATGTCCTTGGTTGTATGACCATGGGTGATAAGTTACCTATCTCCTACATCTCTCATTCTTCATCTGTAACATTGCTGTGGCTCTTAGATTAAATGGTATAACTAATGTGTCTGGCACAATAGGTATTTGAGAAATTTAATTCAATTTTTCTCCTTCCCTAAAAAGGGAATTAATGTTCAAGATAGTCAAAGAACAGTGTCTAGAGGATTCTTAAAAGGAAGAAACCAGAAAAGCATGGCAAGCAAGAAATTTAGGATTATGTGGTTCTTCACATGGTTGTCACTTTTTAACTTCCGTCTTCTATTTAAATAATACCCATTAGAGGAATTGGGGGAACAGTCTCAGGTTTGGTAGGCAGCGGGTCCTACAATGTGTCTCCACTCTCTATATAAATAGGACCAAAAAGTTTCCAACTAACCAACTTTATAGTTCTTTAAAGCCTTTAGAAAATGTGAATGATGGCAAAGTCTCCAAGTGAGGAGAATATTACTGCTTAGTGCTCAAAGAATCAGGAAACCAAAGATTCAGGGCAAAAAGGCTATGCAGAGAAGGCCAACAATAACCCTTAGAAGTCCTTGTATATAAAATGTTTGAATTTTATGACTTGAAGAGCATATACTATTTCAACTGAGTGAAATGAAAGGAAAAAGTTTCTTTCTATGGATAGAGAAAATACAAAATGTTTCCTTAGTTTTGAATTCATTAGGTACATTTTTAAAAGGAGTCACTTTTTCTTCAAAAATTTTTTCCTCTTCATTCTCTGTCCCATAAAAGATCATACACTTTTCCAGAAAAGCCAAATAAACTTAGAAAAGTTATAATACATTATTCTGCCCAATTGAAATTTTTTTTCATGAAATTAAATGAAATGAAACCACATGTGCTTGTTCCTGTTTTGGAGAAATGATCTACAACTATGACACGACAGCACTTTGCTTCCCAATTTCCTTGCAAAATAATTGTGCTGTTTGCACTATGTGTTCAGTTTTTCATTTTGTCTTTCAAGGCAGAATTTTGTCTTAGCCCTGGGTTTCTGTAAACAGATAGGAATTCACTTACAGTTCTTTGTCCACTGAACTTATTTTTCAAGTTCACTTGAAGCATTCTTCTGCAATTAATAGATTCTTGAGGGGCTAAGGTAAAAGCAGATCTTTGTTGCAGATTGTATCTGAACAAATTGCTTCTACTGAAAGCACAACAGGTAGTCTATTTGTTTAGCACAATTAATGCTGGTCCTGCCTGTGGGAATGAGAGGGACATATTGAAATTAACATAGGAAAAATGAAGGGAAGAATTCCAAATCAGTGACCCATATATCTGTTAGACTTAATGGTCTGGAACTGGCAGATAGGGTTTCTACAAATTACTAAACTTAAAATGTGTTGAGTTTGAGATACTTAATCTGGCTCTTAGATTATAGTTATTGAACATCCACTGAGATTGTTAGGTTTTCCAGTTTCTCTCAAATATTAAATGTGTATAATGAATTCCACTATTATGATGCTATTGTCGCTTGAACAGTAATGAACAAGAAATTAAAATATCAAGTGCCTAAACTTGCCATCCATTCTTTTTTTTTTCAGTTTCAACAAATATCAATTTATAGGTAATCTGTTTCATTTAGAACTCCATCTAATGCCCTCCCCAACTCCACTTCAAATATTTCAAAGCAAACTATAGTTGACAATTTCACTCATATTTCTTAAAAACTTAACCATTATCATCAAATCAAAGATCAATTCGTTAAAATAAACAATCTAGTTGGTTCACTTTAAATTGAGATCCTCAGTAAGATCTATATATTACAAGTGGTTGCTCTTTTTCTTAATTTTTTAAATGTTTATTTATTTAAAAAATTTTAATGTTGATTTATTTTGAGAGAGAAAGAGACAGAGACAGAGCATGACCAGTAGAGTGGCAGAGAGAGGGAGACACAGAATCTGAAGAAGGCTCAGGCTCCAACAGCACAGAGCCTTATTATGCCGGGCTCAAACTCATGAAACATGAGATCACGACCTGAGCCAAAGTGGGAAGCGTAACCGACCAAACCACCGACGCATCCCTTTTTTAAAATTTCTTTAAACATACCTTATTTTGAAAGCAGAACGTGCACTTTTCTGATGGATTGAATGTGTAGTGTTGTATTTTCCTGAGAAATCAGAGAGTTAGGGTTTCCATCGAGTGAGATGCGGAAGACTGCAGGAATTGGGTGGGGGGGGCATGGGGGGGCATCCCTGCTAAATTAAAAATAGTCTAGCATGGTAACATATTTAAAGTGTGGCACACGGTGGGGCGCCTGGGTGGCTCAGTCGGTTAAGCATCTGACTTTGGCTCAGGTCATGATCTCATGGTTGGTGGGTCTGAGCCCCACATCAAGCTCAGTGCTGATAGCTCAGAGCCTGGAGGCTGCCTAGGATTCTGTGTCTTCCTCTCTCTCTCCCACTCTCCCACTTGCACTCTGTCTCTCTCTCTCTCAAAAACAAATAAACATAAAAAAATGTTTTCTTACATGAAAAAATAAAGTGTGGCACATGGAATTAAGCAATTATGAAGGGTTATCAATTTCTAAAAATATCAAGGACTAGCATATGGGAATAAATAGCTGAGGTAAAGTAGAGAGTAAGAGGATTTTGGACACAACAACCACATTTATCATGAACACAAATTAACCTTACTAAGGCCTATCACTTTGTTCCACTCCTCAACTGATTTTTCACAAAAAATTACTGGTATGCAGACAAGTGACTCAAGCACACCTACCTCACAAATACTCAAATTCATGCCTCTGCAAAATTAGATGCCTTCAGGATCTCCCCCAAAAGTTCTATATCCAGCGATGAACAGCCATGTGGTGTTGAGTGTCATGGGTACCATATTCCTCTTGCTTGAAATACCCCTAATATTCCTTCAAAAATCAAACCACTTATCCCATGAAGTTTTACTGGAAAAAAATTCCTGTACTATTCCTTCTGTTACTGTTCTTAGCACACTACAATTTACTTCTGAATGGTTTGCTTGCCAAATAGTTGTAAAGAATATTGGGTTTAAGAAAAAGCCTCAAATTAATACAGCTTTTATTGCATCTTTAACATATCACAAATAAGTCTGAAAAATCATCTGGACAACTCAGATCTTATTCATCAGCATTTTGGACTGTTCCTTTTTTTAGAAACAGAGACACCATCCCAAAATTTTCTGATATCCTTGCTTGTAACTGTTGTGGTTTGCTGTGTCAAAGCAGCTGAGTTTGATACAAGTTTGATGTCATTTCCTTCAAGAATTAACTCATCTTTCTGGGCCTCAGATACTGAATAAGCAACACCTGGCCTCATCCGAACCCTGCTGATATATTTTTCATCCCAGGAAATTTCGAATTTCAACGAGAACCATTCTCCTGAATTACAACGTTGATGGGGAAGTGAGCATACACAGACTTCATCTTGTAGTGAAGCCCAGTTTAACACCCTTGATCATGTTCTGTGCATGACTACGGATAGTGCAAACAGTAGCCAGTTCTTTCCTATTTCCCCACCTTTTGTCAACTTGGAGCCTCTTCTTTTTCTTTCTAAGGAGACTGAGTTCTACATTGATGTAGTTGACATCCCTTAGCAGGTTTCCTCTGGGGCCTTCACAATAACAGTGTGTCCCTTCAGCACGATGTCAACATTCTGAATATCAACAGTCTGATTGCTGAGAATGTTCTTCATTCTTGCAGTAGACGGGGCAGAGGGCCCATTTTATATTCTTAATATCGAAAACCACATATATCTCTATCAAAAAATTAATTGCGGGGCGCCTGGGTGGCTTAGTTGGTTAAATGCCCAACTCTCGATTTCAGCTCAAGTCATGATCTCATTGTTCATGAGTTTGAGCCCCTCATCAGGCTCTGTGCTGACATTGCAGAGCCTGCTTGGGATTCTCTCTCTCCCTCTCTCTCTGCCCCTTCCCTGCTCATGCTTGTGCTCTGTCTGTCTCTCTCTCAAAAATAAATAAGTTAAAAAAATTAATTTCAATATTCCTAAAAGTAGGTAGCCATTAGGGGCGCCTGTGTGATTCAGTCAGTTAAGCATCTGACTCTTGATTTCGGCTCAGGTCCTGATCTCACAGTAGTGAGACTGAGCCCCGAGTCAGGCTCCACGTTGGTTGTGGTGCCTTCTTAAGATTCTCTCTCTCTGTCTTTCTTTTTCACCCCCCACTCTTCCAGTGCCCCTCCCCTGCTCATATTCTCTCTACCTCTCCTTCTTAAAAAAAAAAAAAAAAAGTAGCCATTATAAGGAATTCAGTTTTCTCAAGTAAATTTCTTTTATTCCATAGGTGTTTATAGGGTAGAATAAATTACTGAAAGAAGAAAGTTAGGAAAGGTAAATTTGTGAAACTTCAATTAACTAATAGGCTATATATAATGTTCCATTAAGTACATTTTATTAAGTGTATGTAGCATCATCATTTCCCTCTCCTTGCAAAAGTATTTTGAATTCACATACCTGGCTAGTGGGAAAGTAAAATGGTGCAGTTGCTTTGGAAAGTAGTCTGACAGTTTTTTAAAAGGGTAAATATAGAGTTACCAAATGAACCAGCAATTCTAGCACTAAAGTCTATACCCAAGAGAAATGAAAGTATCTGTGTACATAAAAGTCTGTCCATAACTGTTCATAACAGCACTATTCATAACACACAGCAGCATTACATTATTTATAATAGCCAAAGGTATAAACAATATAAATGTCCATAAATTGATAGAATACAGTGTATCTATCTATACAATGAAATATGATTTAGCAATAAAAAGGAATGAAGTACTGACATATACTACAACATGGATGAAACCTGAAAACTTTATGCTAAGTTAAAGATTGCATTCACAAAAGACCACATATGGTATGGTTGCGTTTACAGAAATGTCTAGAACATGTAAATCTATAGGGACAGAAAGTAAATTGGTGATTGTCTTGAACTGGGATCCTGGAGGAATGGAAGGTCACCACTAAAGGGTATTAGATTTCTTTTGGGGAGTAATAAAAGGGTTCTAAAGTCAATTGTCATGACAGTTGCTTGACTCTGAATATGTTAAAAAATATTGAATTGGGGCACCTGGGTGGTTCAGTTGGTTAAGCGTCCAAGTCTTGATTTTGGCTCAGGTGATGATCTTACAGTAGTGAGATCAAGCCCCAAGGAGAGCTGCATGCTGGCCATGGAGGCTGATTAGGATTCTCTCACCCTCTCCCTCTGCCCCTCCCCAGCTCATGCTCCCTCTCTCTCTCTGTCTCAAAAAATTTTGGATTGTACACTCTAAATGGGTGATTTTTGTGATATATGAATTATATGTGAATAAAGCTATTACAAAAAGAATGTATTCCTTTCAGAACTAGCTTATAAAAAAATATTTCTCAAGAACCATGAAATACCTTAAGCAAAAAATAAAAATAAAAACAGCAAGATGAAGTGACATGGTACTAAATAGTATTATTAAATATTTAAGTTTGAAAAGTAGTAAGTAGAGAATATAATGTCAAGAAACATTTTCAAGTCCACAGAGGAAAATACTACAATTTCTCAGCTTGAGAAATACATATTTTTATTGAGTAGTCAAACCAAGGGAATGTTTTTGAGTTATGAATCACCTGTATACACTCTTTCCTATTAAGTAAAACATAGACAAGTAATATCATTCATATTTTGACATATGGAAAATTACTATTAAGTTAAATGTACCTCACAGCACTGTAGTGACCAAAACGTTCCTGGGAGAAGTTAACTTGCTCCAAGTAGACAGCTTAAACTAGGCAAAATGATGCAGGGGCAGAGGATTTGGATTAAGAATCGGAAGACCTATTTTTAAAACTAGCTCTGATTTCTGTGGATTATTTAAACACTTAGCCTCAATTTCTTCTGTTAAATCATGGCGACTCCTAATTGAAAGAGTTGTTGTGAGGATCAAGTTATATATCATATGCATATAAGAGAATACTCTACCACTGTAAGGTATAACAACTATTAATAATCAATAATATTAATTATGTCATATTATTTAAATGTTAGTTATGATTAATCCAATATTACATTATATTACATTAATTAAATTCAATACAAGATTAAGTACAGTCATTAAAATAAGTATTAATATAGTATTATTTATTAATATTAGTTTATTATTATTAAGCACTTGGGGAACCTGGTATCAGAATTCCAATACAGTAATCACCAGGAAGACCAAAGAGATAGAATTTGTATCTGTCTATTCTATCATCCACCTACCTATCATCTCCAATATCTTTAACTGAAAAAGTTGAAATATTTTGAAGAATTGACTATTCTATTTTGCAAAGAAATTATGGGTATTTAATAGGACATATTATCAAGTTTATAGCAGAATCCATGTATGACTCTTCCATGTTCACTTAATCCTACCAAAATAAAAACCATTATGCTCCACACCTTCAAGAAATAATAAAAAGCAGGACATAGTAAGAAATTTTCTGTTTTTCCGCTTTCTTACAGTATTCATACTCCCATTAAACTTACATTTTTCCCTCTTAAATTGATTTTTGCTTTTTGTATTTTTATAATTTTACATTCTTAGCACAAATATAATACATGCTACAGAAAATATAGAAGATATGGACCAACAAAAAAAAAGAAAACTGAAAATTCTTCCAATAACAGCGTGTTTGTACCTATCTCATACAGCAGCATAGTTGTGCTCTCTTTCATATGTTCAAATAAACATTTTTTTTTTCTGGTTTTCCTCCCTTCTCTGTCTTGCCTTTAAAAACTTTATTTGTAGTGTAGTGAGTAATATCTCTCTTTCCTACTTGACCTTGAAGGCAGATGTGTAATGCTTTTGTTAAACCTCTAAATTTTCTCATTTAAAAACATGGAAACAAATGAAAAATGGAAGAGGTTTTATCATTGATTTTCTCTTTCTAATCACTATCATTTTCTGTTTATGTGGAACACCTGTTTCTCTACTTTCTTTTGATACCAAATCATTAAAATGTAATAATTTTATTTTAGTACAGAGACATGTTTTTGTAAAAATTTGAAAAAAAAAGAAAAAATATTAAGGAAAATAAGAAATCATTCTTCCTTCCTCATAGACAAATTTAATATATTCTGTATCTTTCCTTGTCATTAAAAAACACACACATAAAGGCACAAATTTTTTTTTTCAACGTTTATTTATTTTTGGGACAGAGAGAGACAGAGCATGAACAGGGGAGGGGCAGAGAGAGAGGGAGACACAGAATCTGAAACAGGCTCCAGGCTCTGAGCCATCAGCCCAGAGCCCAACGCGGGGCTCGAACCCACGGACCGCAAGATCGTGACCTGGCTGAAGTCGGACGCTTAACCGACTGCGCCACCCAGGCGCCCCGAGGCACAAATTTTTAAACACCTAGATGTAGGGGCGCCTGGGTGGCTTGGTCGGTTAAGCGGCTCAGGTCATAATCTTGCAGTGCTGAGTTCCAGCCCCTCGTTGGGCTCTGTGCTGACAGCTTAGAGCCTGGAGCCTGCTTCGGATTCTGTCTCCCTCGCTCTCTGCCCCTCCCCCACTTGCGTTCTGTCTCTGTCTCTGTCTCTCTCAAAAATAACCATAAAAAATGTAAACACGTAAATGTAAAACAGGTGCAATTTCTTTTTCAAGCTACAGAAATCTGGCATGTAGAGAGAATTATCTGCACTAATCGAAGAGGACTTTTCTTAGCTGAGGTCTGTTCTGCCATGCCGCTTCTGCTTTTTTTTAAATTTTTTTTTAGTAGATTCAAATGATCCAAACCCTGTTTGGTTGACTAAAAGATGTAGCTACTTTTCAGTTTTGGTTATGATTTGCTTTCCTCTTTGTTTGAAAGTTTTTAGTTCAATTCAAAATAGGTTGTTGTTATTTGGCTGTTGTTGTTTTGCTTTGCTTTACCCCTCACAGGCTATATCCAGTTGAAAGAAACTGGCTCATTGGTTCTTCCCACCTCTCAAAATAGACTTTGCCGTTGTTCATTTCTCCCTTCAGTGTTACCGAGCTTTCTAGAAAATAAAGATTTAATTCTGGGCACTGCTCTACAACAGCTTTTCAAGACATTTTCGTGACCAATCTTTAAGTAAAAACAGAGTCCTTAGTCATTTCATAAGTTTGAACATTACCTGTAACAAAACAAGGGACTTGGAAACTTGAAATGCAAATGTAAAATTGCAACAGTTTTCAGATCTAGTTCAGGAGAAACTGAAAAGAGAAACAATATGTTGAAATTGGGATACAAAGTAAATGGAACTCATGATGATGAGGATGATGATGGTGATGGTGATAATTTAGGCTTATTTATTTATTTTGAGGAGGAGAGAGGCAGAGAGAGAGTGAGACAGAGAAGAATCCCAAGCCGACTCCACATGGTCAGCAGGGATCCCCACTCAGGGTTCGAACCTAAACCGTGAGATTGTGACCAGAGCCAAAACCAAGAATCAGAGGTTTAACTGACTGAGCCAACCAGGCACCCCCAGAACTCATATTATTTTCTATTTATTCTCATTTCCTTCATTTAGTACATGAAGAAGCGATGATGTAAAACTGTTTTTGAAAAATGTGTGTGTGTGTGTGTGTGTCTGTGCACCTTAAAGATGTTTAGGTCAGAACTTCATTTCTAGCTCCTAAACTTATTACAACATTCTTCTTTAAGAAGAGAATTTTTTTCATCTGCCCTTTTCCCCACGACCTGCTTAGATTCTGCGGTTCATAATTTCAATAAATATCCTACCAATATTCTAAACCTTTTGTCCTTCTGTCTTTTTGTAACATTTCTCTGGCAAAAACCTCAATCCCCGGGGAACACAAACATCTACTTTTTCAGTGGCTGTGCCCCAGCTGCCAGTCCTTGGTAGAAAAACTCCAGTACGACAGACTGGTTGCACCAGGATCCCTATCCAACTTCAAGTGGGCCTCCCAACTGCCCTTCGAGCCTCTCTGGTCTGTTTGGTCAATTTACTTTCCCACCCTACACAACACTTTCAGACCTTCTCCATCTTCTTCTACTTTCGTTAGCTCGGTAACTCCCAATCCTTTTGCCCGGGTCCCCAGTCCCTAGGGGACATTTGACAGTGTCTGAAGACAGTTTCGATTGTCACAGCTGGAAGGGCAGGGCTGGGGTAGTGCCGCTCAACATCCTATAATGCACAGGAAAAGCCCACGTAATATGGAATTGTCTGGTCCCAAATGTCAATAATACTGAGGTTGAAAAACTCGACTCTAGCACCTTCGTGTTCAGCAGATGCTATTCTTCGTTTACAGAGAAAACAGCAGCCAACTGTTAAGATCTCCCTCAGCTTGTCTATTTCAAACACAAAATATACACTTGTGCACAGGGTCTCATGTCATTGCAACAGAGGGACTCTCTCTTCCTGCCGGAGACTAACCCACCACCTGTGTTTTGGACTTTCAAGCCTCTCACTTTCTCCATAACATCATACTACTTATTATTTGTTTTCTTTTGTGTATTTTGATCTTGCCTTCTATATTCTTCCTTTTGATTTTAAACACGATAAAGTTTCTTCAACTAAAGAGACCAAACTAACAAAAAACACACACAAAAAAAAGAAAGAAAAAACAAAACAAAAAACAAAAACCCACAAAACAAAAAATAAGACAAAACAAAAAAACAAAAACCAAAACAAAACCAACCAAACAAAGAAACAAACAAAAAACCCAAACCCAAAACCTAAAACCCTCTCTCCCTCCAGGCTTCAGGTACTACCCTGTCCTTCTCTCTCTTTGCAGCCACATTTCCTCAATAGTTGTTAATGACACCAGCTGTCCACAATTCCTCACCTCCCACTCATTGCTCAACCTACTCCAGTCTGGCTTCTAGCCTTGTCACTCCGTGAAAACAAGCTCTAATGAAGGTGTCCAATGTCCTCCATATCATAAATTCCTGAGATAATTTCAAATTTTCATTTGACTTCACCTCTCAGTCGCATTCAACAATGTTTATCACTCCCTGCTTTTGGAAACATTCTTCCCTTGATTTCTGTGACACAACAATCTCTTGGTTTTCAACACCTCTGACCAATTCTTCTATTTTGTTTCTTGCATATTCAGCCTCGTCTTGACCTTTAAATGTAGGCATTTCCTTAAGGCTCAGTTCTGGAACTTCCTATCTTCTTAATTTCACTCTCTTCCTGACTAATGTCATTCAGGATCACTGCTTCATTTAACATACATATGCAAAAAATGTTCAAATTAATACTTCTGGTCCAGGCCTCTCAGAGTTTTAGATCTGTGTATCCAGATCTTCTTTTATCGTATGTCTCAAAACGTGTCAATCTCAACATATCTCTAATTTCATCCGCCTCTTTTCTTAGACCCTGCTCCTTCCAACATTGCCTTTCCAATCTAGGGGAGACTCCTCAGTCCCAAGAGGGGGAAATTCTCAACTCTCTACTACTGAATCTAGAAGAGCCTGTTTTTCATTCTCTCCAATGTCAAGGCAGCCAGTTCATAGCACATGATCAAGTCTTTTCTGATTCCTTCCTTGCCTCTCAAGTAACTGATTAAAACACAAAAATGTCTTTAGCATTTATTCCAAGCTTAGATGGCAATAATGGTATTCTACTGCAGTGGTTTTAGTCTTTGGGCCAGATTGTTCCTCCTAAAAGATGTTTACGGTCCTTTGTGGTTCTAGGACCTCCAGAAGGATCTCAGTTCCTGTTGATTTCCCAAGCCTGTTTTTGAGGACAAGGGTACTTATTTGGAAGGGGTCCTTCCCTCTGCTCTCATCCAAATTGTTTTGGTACCACTTGTTTGCAATCTTATTTCCATGTGAGAACTAGCTAACTGGACATTAAACCATGACAAACCCCCAAAAAATCCATGCCAGGGGTGATGAAAATCTGATTTGGGATTAGGTTTTGCTAGAGATGAAAGTTTCTTTTAGTCAGAACTGGAATATAGTCACTTCCAGAACAGTCACTAGATGTTCCCAGGTTTTAGTTCGTACTGTGAGCCAAACATTTAGGTATTTGAATTTCTCTCTCTCTCTCTCTCTCTCTCTCTCTCTCTCTAAAGGTAGTCTCCACACCCATTGTGGAACCAACATGGGGTTGAACTCATGACCCTGAAATCAAGATGTGAGTTGATATCAAGAGTAGGATGCTTAACTGACTGGGTAACCTAGGCGCCCCTGATGATCTCTTTTTTTAAAGATTTTAATGCTATTAAAAACACTAACACTAACATAGTCACTGAATTGGTCAAATCATTTACTGGTGGTGGCAACAATGTCCCCCCAGATTGTTATAGCAGTTGGGTACTGGAGTACAGGTGACCAAAGATGATAATTTAATTACCTTTCAGTTATTGTATACCATGAACTTCTAGATTATCTTCCTGTAACACCAAGGAGGCTTTCATGATTTTCTGTAACTCCCTACTTCCTGGTTCTAAATTCTTTGATTTTAGAAGATGCTTTTGATTGCAAACAACAGAAAGCATTACTGGTCTCCTTCAGCCAACAATAAAAGGAAGAACGGGATTTATTAGAAAGATAAACAGGGTTTATGGAAACAACATGTGACTATTATTCCCTTATATAAAGTGGTTATGCTGCTAGAGGGAACTGGAATTATTTGCAGACTTGTATTCACAGTTAGAATACCAAGAGCTCCAGGACACCAATTATAAAAATGAAATCTGGGAGTGTCTGGGTGGCTCAGTTAAGCATCTGACTCCTGGTTTCAGCTCAGGCCATGATCTCATCATGGTTCATGAGTTTGAGCCCCACAAAGGGCTCTGTGCTGACAGTGTGGAGCCTCCTTGGGATTCTCTCTCCCTTTATCTCTGCCCCTTCCCCCCACTCTCACACTCACATACACATTCACACACACACACACACACACACACACACACACACACACACACACTGTTTCTCTCTCTCTCTCAAAAACAAACATTAAAAAATCTTAAAAAGTGAAATCCAGAAAGAGAAGGCTTAGACATCAAAGGGTTGTAGTACTTTACCAATTCACATCAGCAGTAATTTGGAGAACACATAATTTTAGTGTATATGGCCAAAGATGGAGGAACAGTTTTAGATTAGGCTGAATATAATTATTGATATGAGTTCACCTATTGGAGATTCCTAATTCCTGATACCATGTGATGGAAAGAAGATGGGCTGAGTAACACTAAGCTAGACTTACAGATGAACTTGACATGTCAGAAATGTCTTAGAATAACATAGAGAAAATAACTCAAATGATAGGGAGATTGGAATACTGGACTTGATTTATCATAGGTGTCCTGGTCCTGTTCACCCATCCAATGAATACATTTCTCAAGCAGTCCTAGAAGATATTCCATTTTCTAGGGCTCTGAGACATACATTGTGATTGAAGCTCTGGCATATTACAAAAGAGGAGTAGTGGTTGTTCTTTAGAGGCTGTGGGAGAAGCTGAAATGGAAATGGGTTTTCTGATTTCAGTAGGAACAGTGAGTCTGTAAGGTGGTAGAAGCCAGATAGGTCACTCATCTCTGGAGGAATGGTGGGCCTATTAGTATAATGGCAGCAGCATATGAAATGGGGGTGACTATAGGGATCTTTGCCAGTGACTAATTGATCATAGAATCTTTGGGGTTCGAATATAAGATTAGTCCCTTAAGATCACATTTTTTTTTCTGCAACCAAAAACTGGCCTGGTGAAGAGTTCTTTTCTCTATACTCTATACTTCAGGGTAAATAATATATATCACAATGAAACTAGAAGAGTGAGGAACATTTCCTGGAGTTCAGGCTTGTAACTTGATAGAGTGATGAAAGAGTTGGGATTAATTTCATTTGGAAAAGAAGTGTGTTTTTGTGGTATGAGTAAAATATACATTATGTTAGGAGGAACTGTCTTTTGGGAAGTACAATTTAGGAAGAAGGATATGAGTGAATATTGGTCTGCCAAAGGTGTGCACCATTGTGTACGTATTTTCATGTTATTTCTGACTCTCTAGCATTTTACCACATTGTTATTTGGGGCAGTCCCCAATGAATATAGTCTTGGAAAGGATAAGTGCCCCACCTCCCACTAATGACATTGAAGACGTCAGCTCCTCTCTTACCTGCTCTTGGAAGACAAAGCTTAGGCATATGACCTAGTGAATTAGATACTGCTCCCTTGGATTGTAAATGTGAAAATGGACCACATAAATGAAGATAGGATGAATATTCACGTTTGGTTATAGTGGCATGATTCTTGCAGTGTCAGGGGTACTCTGGCCAGATGATTCTTGTCAAAAGACACTTCTTATTACTGCTGATTCTTGGACTTCTGGACTTGCTTGGATTCCTGCTTCGTTTCCAGGTCCTGTGCTCTAGCATCCTTCGATTTGGTGGATTCATGATGCATTTCCTCTCCATTTCCTTGCACTCAGATAGCCAGAATTCACTTATATAACTTGCATATGTTAGTTGTATCTTAATAGACACAGAACTTAAATGCTCAGTGAACAACAACATCATTTATCCAGTTAAACAAGTCAAAAGTCCAGGGTATAGCCTTGACAATCCCTCCCTCTCTATCCAACATCTAATCTACCACTAAATTGTATTGATTTTCTTTCCTAAGTATCCCTTGAGTCTATCTACTTCTCTCCAGCTTTATCACCATCAACATCAACACCCTAGCCTAAGCCACCATTATATCTCACCAGGACTACAACGTTTTTGGTCTACCTTTACTTTTCCTTTCTTCTAACCCACTCTTTCCTAAATGTAAAATCTGATCATGTTATATAATACTCCACTACCCAGCTAATTCCTCTTTCTTTTAGTCCCCTGGGAATGTGTCTTGCTGCTTCTTACCACTAGGTCTCTGCACATGCTGTTCCCTTTCCCTGGAACTCTCTTCTCCTCCTATTGACTTTCCATAGTTAACTCCTACTCATCTTTCACATCTTGTCACATCTCCTTTCTTGGTGATTGCTATCTTAGGCTGCTAGGACATAATTCCATAGCCTGGGTAGCTTAAGCATAGACAGGTATTTATCTCTCACAATTCTGGAAACTGAGAAGTCCAAGATCAAGGTGTTGGCTGATTCAGTTCCTGGTGAGGGCCTCCTTCCTAGTTTTCAGACAGCTGAATTTTCATCATGTCCTTAAGTGGTTTTTCTTTGATGTACATACATCGGGTTCTCTTCATCTGATCACAAGTCCTATCAGATTAGGGCCCCATTATTAAGACTTCATTTAATATTAAGTACCTCTGAAAGACCCTATCTCCAAATATAGTCACATTGGCTGACTTCAACAAACGAATTTGGGGGACACAATTCAGTCTGTAGCATTCTTTCCCTGCACCCCAAAATTCATGTCCTTATTGCTTGCAAAACACATTTATTCCATACCAACAGCCCCCAAAGTCTTAACTCATTCCAGAATCATTTCCAAAGTCTAAAGTCTGAAGTCTCACGTAAATATCATCTAAATCAGATATGGGTGAGACACGAGGTATGACTCATCCTGAGGCAGAATTCCTCTCCCGCTGTGAACCTGTGAAACCAGAGAAGTTATGTCCTTCCAAAGTACCGTCAGGACAGGCAAAGGATAGACATTCTCATTCCAAAAGGAGAAAAAGAAGGGAGGGATGATGAATCCCAAGCAATTCCAAAACCTCATAGGGCAAATTCCATTAGATCTTAAAGCTCGAGGGTAATCCTCTCTGGTTTGATTCCCTGCCTTCTGGACCCTAATCAGGGGTCACATCCTCATGTCAGGCAGAGGCGATCTGACTTGTTGAAACTGTGTTAGCGACCCTGATGATCCCTGAATCACCTTTAGGACAATTTTCCCCTTTTTTTGAAGGATAAAGCATGATTGCAGTCAAATGCCTCTATGGTGCCATCCTATAGAATCTAAGAAGTCTGACAGCCTTCCGTCATTCTGTTCCACTTTCTCTGCCCCCTTTGGTCCAAACTGACAGCATCTCTGCTCGTACAATCCCATCTCCATTCCTGGTTTCTGCTGAGATGACTGATGAGTTCCACAAGCCACATCTATGATCTCTTTATCAAGTGGTTGCTCAGTCATACCCTTAGCGTTCTCTTCGGAACAAACTTTTTCACTTTTTTGCAATATGAGTAGGCTTACAATGTGCCAAATCTCCAAGTTCTGGTTCCGTTATACCTAACAATGCCTTCTTCAATTCATCTCTCTCCTCTTGAATTTTACTAAAGCAGTAAGGAGGACCCAAGCTGCACCTTCAATACTTTGCTCAGAAATAGCCTCCACTGATGTTCAATTTTACTGCTCACAAAACACTAGAACATAATTCAGCTAAGTTCTTTGCCACTATATAAAGACCACCTTTCTTTCAGTTTCCAGAAACCTATTTTCCTCATTTCCCTCTCAAACCTCAGCAGTCTGGTGGAGGAGGTTTGAGAATTTGCATTTCTAACTTTGAGAATCACTACTATAAGCTATGAAAGTGCATCTCAAACTTTAAGGTGCATGCAAATCCCAGGTCATCTTGCTAAATGTAGAGTCTGATTCTATAGGTCTAGGCGAGGCTGGGGAGTTTGCAGTTCTAACAAGCTACCAGGTAAGTAGCAAACTGCTTCCAGGTGAGTTCAATTTGTATCATCTGGAAGCTTGTTAAGAAAATCCCCATTTTGGGAATGCCAGCTGGTGCAGCCACTCTGGAAAACAGTATGGAGGTTCCTCAAAAAACTAAAAATAGAACTACCCTACAACCCAGCAATTGCACTACTAGGCATTTATCCACAGGATACAGGTGTGCTGTTTCGAAGGGACACATGCACCCCCATGTTTATAGCAGCACTAACAACAATAGCCAAAGTATGGAAAGAGCCCAAATGTCCATTGATGGATGAATGGATAAAGAAGATGTGGTATATATATATATACAATGGAGTATAACTCAGCAATCAAAAAGAATGAAATCTTGCCATTTGCAACTACATGGATGGAACTGGAGGGTATTATGCTAAGTGAAATTAGTCGGAGAAAGACAAAAATCATATGAATTCACTCATATGAGGACTTTAAGAGACAAAACAGATGAACATAAGGGAAGGGAAACAAAAATAATATAAAAACAGGGAGGGGGACAAAACATAAGAGATTCACAAATATGGAGAACAAACTGAGGGTTACGGGAGGGGTTGTGGGAGGGGGGATGGGCTAAGTGGGCAATGGGCGCTAAGGAATCTACTCCTGAAATCATTGTTGCACTATACGCTAACTAATTTGGATGTAAATTCAAAAAAAATAAAATATAAAAATAAATCATCAAATTAAAAAAAAACATTGAAAAAAATTTAAAAAAAAGAAAAGAAAATCTCCATTTGATCCCCAGCCCTCCAAATCTGAATCTGCATTTTACAATGCATGTTAACATGATTTGTATCAATATTTGAGAAGCACTGTTTTAGGCGCTTGTATCACAAGGGAATTTAGGGAAACTGGAGTATATACTAGGCTGGAGTCACAGAAAACTATTTTCCTATTTCCATTTTATGGCTGAGAAACTAAAAATTAGTGTAGGTAAATCACTTATTTAAGGTTACACAGCTAGTGTAAGTACTAGTACTTTGCCCCAAGTAGTGTTATTTTCCATTAAGTCACATTTTCAGGCCTTTCTAACTATTAAAAAATATGGATTTAGAAACTGTATTACCTAAGAGGGAATCATTTCAATCAAATCATTTCACGTAATTTGTCAGCTTGCCCCTTCAAATTCTCCAAAAAACAGCTTTCACCCTATCATCAACATGCTCTTCTAAGATGTTCTTTTCTGTATGCTTTACTTTTTTTTGACATTTGAAACATGGCTAGAAGTCAAAATAAAGAAAGATCTGCATAACCAAGGTGGGAACAAGATCAAAATGCCAACGTTTATACAACTTACTCATAGATCAATAGTCTCTTACCTAGAAAAGCTCCTAGAGCTCTCCCTGAGAGTTGGAACACTCTGGAACAGGTCCTAGAAGTATGGAAGTTTCTTTCATTCCTTCATCTCTCCCCAAATGTAAAGCATATAAAAAGGAGCATTTGATAGGGGAAGAGTTCCTGTCACAGGCAAATAAAATGACAGAGGTGAAAAAATTCTTGGGCCTTTCTTAATAGAAAGGAGACCATAGCCATAAAAGAAGAAAGAAGAAGAAGTGGGGGGTGGGGAGGAGGAGGAGGAAGGAGGAAGAGGGGAAGGGAAGTAGGGGGTAGGGGTCAGGGAGGAGGAGGGGAAGGGGAAGGAGGAGAAAGAACTCCAGAGTCTCAGCAACACACAGTCCTCTGCACCACAGCAGATCACACAGTTACCATTGCTTTATGCTGGAGTGGAATTTCATTTTAAAATAATGATGATTGAACATCATTTAAGAAAAAGCAAAGTTATATTTAGAGTACTTTGTTGCAGAAAGCTGTAAGATATGCAATGTTATTCAGAAAGATTTCTAGAAAGAGATTTAAGTGAGTAAATCTTCAACATTTCAGGGAGACACATCCTCTAAGGGGTGCTGATAGATTTCATTACATTTTCTTTCCTTTATCTCTCTATTGTAGTGTTTTAGAGTATGGAAAAGACGTATCCACTTGCATTTCACTTACCTGGATTCAACTATATGTATCCAGGCCAAAGGAAGAGAAAAAGAGAAAGGAAAGAAAAGAAAAAGAAGAAAAAAATCTTGGTGGGTTTTCTACCAGCCATTCATTCAGTGAGCACATATTTTGGCAGCAGCAGGGGAGGGAAGACAGGCTTATGTTGCTACTTCAAACTCAGATACTCTCAGAGCTCTTATTATGCCAGTATCTTGCTTTGTGATTGTAGTGTCCAGAGGCATGTATCTTTTATGCCCCATTACTGACAAAATATTTTAGCTGTTGAACAACTGAGAAAATATTAAACTCTTCAAATGCTGGAGTAAAACCTGATTGTATTATACTTATTGAGAGATACTGTATTGGTATCTCTATTGAGAGATGGTGAGTAGTGTCAAATAAAAAACAAATCTGGATTAGTAAGGACTTAATTTGAAAGGATTATTGTGAAATGGAGAAGGCAAGCATCTCAAGAGGGAGGCAGAAAGGATCCGTTTATTTTATAGAGAGGAATAAGCAAGGCTGGAAAGAATTAGGCAAGGGAGAAGTGGATGAGGGGCATGCCCTGATGGTGGTTCAGAGAAAGTTTTACCCTGAGACCAGCCTGTTTGAGGTGGGTTGTGTGCTGGCTCAGGATGAGAGTGAGTTCAGGAACCTTGGGGAAGAAGAGGAAATGGAAGGGTAAAGAAGGAGTCTTCCCCATGAGACTTAAATAAGAATTACAGATGGCCTCCCAGTTACCTAAAGTGAGTCCAGACAATGTCCCTCCAAATTCCCACTCTTTGCTTCATAAATGATCAGCAGAACTGCTCCTCTCCACTGATCAATGTGAACAAAATGCTTCTTAACCAAGCTTTGTCTATGTTCTAGCACCTGGTCTATATTAGATGCTCAGTATGTTCTTGTTGGGTGAATGAAAGATGTTTCTATTATTCTCTCACTATAGAATAATACTGTTATAATATAATATAATAATTATTATTGTACCTAAAAGAGTTACTTTATCCTATTGTCCTCCTTTGCATATTGTATATTGTTTTGATCAGCCATTCCTTGTAATTTAGGTTTGTGAAAACTGAAAGAAGTGTCTTGAGAATCATTTTACAATATTCTGCATAAGATAAATCTATGTACATGGAATACCATCACTTATTAATCAATAATACCTAATATTTATTAATGCTTATTATATTTAAATTCATTATATACATTATTTTTTAGTCTTCAAAATAATCTCATGAGTAAACTGTGATTATATAGGAATAGTTTTAGACAATTTCTGTATAAACAAAGGATAGGGTAATCAAAATATGTAACTTCTATTGTAATCATGAATATTCCTGTAGCATAGGAAAAAAAATAGATTCCAATGTAAAACTGCTATCTTTATGTCTTGCAGTAATTTTTGCATAATACTTCTGAAATATATAAATTATGAAAACATGGTATGGTAAAAGGAATTTGGGAGATAATTCTTGCTTATGGAGGCCTACCCCAAATTTACTACCATTGTAGTATATAATGGTTTTTCCTCTAGTTATAAGTATAGATATTTTTGTGGGTAAAAAGAAAAACATAAAATAGGAAGTTATTTGCATTAGACACAATTTATACAGCATAAACTCATCTCTATAAATCATAGAAAATGATGACAGAGAATGGTGTAAGCCAAAAATATTAAGCATGAATTAGGGACTTACCAGATAACTCTACATTAAGATCACTTTGTCTTAGCAGCAGACCCAGAGCACAGAATAGATGGGTGTAGATGCCTCATACAGAGGATGTTGGTGCTGGGTCCTTTGGCTGGGTCATCACTTAATTCATAGTCAGCTGAGTGGATAAAATAATTGAACAAGCCTCTCAAATATGGAGCAGCTTCACAGACTTTAACCACTTCCAAAATTCTTGGACTCAAATCTGTTGGAAGCTGTTGGATTATGATGGTAGGAGTAGGGGTGGGTTGGCAACTCCTTCCTCCTTCCAAGGAAGTTTGGCGCTTCATCCTCCTCTCCCTTCCCTCCTTCCTAATGCCTTTGTTTACTCAATAAACGGGCAGGGTTTGGGGAGGATGAGGGGCAATTAAGAAGAAAAAGGCTCTCTTATCCTTTGTTCTTTACCCTCTATTGCCCTGAGGTGGAACCTTAATTATAGCTTTGAAATTAAAAGCTAGCTTGTTTAGATTAATAGAAAAGGAACTGTACTTTCAAGACTGCCAAACTTGTGTGTTATTCTTGAATTCTTTCCAGAATCCAGCCTACTCTAAATCTTCTTTTTCAGAATTTTTTTGATATGAGGTGGTAACGGTTATCAGAATTAGGCAGTTGGCAGTTGCCTGGATTAGGCAGTTGCTGAAGGGCAATTTTTTCTTAAGCCAGTTCTATGTGTCAGCCACCACTGTTCAAGGCACTGAAGATGTGTGGGTGAACAAAGTTCTTATCTTCATGGAGCCCAATTCTAATGATGGGGATTAAGAGATAATCAACAAAAACATATTATGATTTCAAGTAGCACTATGTGCTCTGAAAAGAAATAAAGTAATATCAAACAGAAGAAATGAAATGTGTGTGTGTGTGTGTCCTTTCTGATGAGGTGATACTGGAGGAGAGGTTTCCATGAAATGAGAGAGCACGACAAGTGATAAATTGCAGAAAGAGCTGCCCAGGTAAAGTGTAGAGCAACTTTCAAGGCTTTGAGAAACATGTACTCGACAGGGGACCAGTGTAATTGAAGAAGACTTAAGGTATGAGTGAGAGAAAAAAATGAAATCTGAAGGGTGGCCTGGGACCAGATGATGTAGAATCCAGCAGGTTATGGGTTAGAAATTTGGGCTTTACATTAAGTGTGATTGGAATCCTTTGAAGAGTTTTTGTGAAAAGAGTGATGTGATCAGATTTACACTAGTAAAAGCAGTCCTTCTGGCAAAGAAAAATTACACCAGGTAGAAACTTAGATCTATGTAAAGAAACAAAAACCACCGGAAATGATAACTAGGTGGCTACATATAAAAAAACTTCATTTTCTTTACATTTAAGAATTTGAAAATATTTCTTAAAGCAAAAATAACTTTGGAGTTTATAATAAACATATAAGAAAAATATGCATAAGCAATAGCACAAAAACAGGGATAGGAAAAATGAAAATGTGCTACTATAAGATTATTATATTATATGCGAAGTGGTAAAATGGTAATTGAATGTAAATTGATTATTTAAAAATGTATACTATTAGCCATAAACAACCACTAAAATAACACAACAAAAAGTTATAGCTAATAAGTAACAAATGAGATAAAATGGAACCACAAAAAACCTAATTAATTCAGGAGAAAGGGAACAATCTTGTAAATGTGAAAGACAGAAAACAAATAGCAATATGGTAGATTAAACCCAACACATCAATAATCATTAAATGTAAATGGTCTAATTATTCCAATTTAAAGGCAGAGGTTACCGGGTAAAAAGGCAAGACCCAGTTACACATGGCTTATAAAAAACCCACTTTAAATATAAAGACACAGATAGGTTGAACATAAAAGGATGGAAGAAGATAAATCATGCTAAGGCTAATCAAAAGAAAGTTAGACTGACTATATTATTTCAGATAGATTTCAGAGCCAGAAGTATTATGAAGAACAGAGAAGTGTTAATTCATCAAGAGGACATAACAATCCTCAATGTTTATGTATCTAGTAACAAAACTTCAAAATACATAAAACAAAAACTGATAGTACTGCAATGCAAAATAGACAAATCCACAATTATATTCAGAGATATGTTAACTCCTCTTTCATTAGCTAATAGAAAGAAATAGAGAATTAGAAAATATGTAGAAGACCAGAACAGCACTGTATCAACTTGCCTAACTGACATGTGCATGTGTATAACATTCCAGTAGACAACGGCACATACATTCTTTTCAAGTGTACAGAGAATATTTACTAAGATTGGTCATATTCTGTGTGATGAAACAACTGAATTCAATAAATTTAAAAGAATTCGAATTATACAGAGTATGTTTTCTGACCACAGTAGAGCTAAGTAAGAAGCAAAAACAGAAAGATACTGTGAAAATCCCTAAATATTCGGAAAGAAAGTAATACTCTTTTTTTTTTTTTTTTATTTTTTTTAATTTTTTTTTTTCAACTTTTTTTTTATTTTTGGGACAGAGAGAGACAGAGCATGAACGGGGGAGGGGCAGAGAGAGAGGGAACACAGAATCGGAAACAGGCTCCAGGCTCTGAGCCATCAGCCCAGAGCCTGACGCGGGGCTCGAACTCACGGAGTGCGAGATCGTGACCTGGCTGAAGTCGGACGCTTAACCGACTGCGCCACCCAGGCGCCCCGAAAGTAATACTCTTCTACATAAACTATGGATCAAAGAAGAAATCAAAAAAGAAAATAGAAAGTATTTTGAATTGAATGAAAATTAAAATATCAAGTAAAAATTGTGGAATGTATCTAATCTAGTAATTAGGGGAAGATTTCTAGTATACAACATTTATATTAGACAAAAGAAAGGTCTTGAGTCAATGACGTCAGCTAACAGTAAATGAAACACTAAGTAGAAGAAAGAAAATAATAAAGATTAGAGTGGAAATCAATGAATTAGAAAATAGAGAATCAATAGAGAAGATCAATGGTATCGAAGTTACTTTTTGAGATAAAAAAATTGATAAACCTCCCGCTAGACTGATTAAGGTAATAATAGAAGATCTAAACTCCAGTAGTATGAGAACTGATACCACCATAGATTCTATATATAGAACTTTATAAAAATACAGTTGACTATTTAGATGAAATGTTTAAATTCCCCGAAAGACACAAACTACCAAAGTTCACTGAAGAAAAAAGAGACAACCTTAATATTCCTAAATTTGCTTTCAAAATGAATTTTTAGTTTAAAATTTCCCTTAAGGAAAATTACTGGCCCAGATGTCTTTACTGATGAATTATATACTTGAGGAAGCAATAATGTAAATTCCACACAAATTGTTTTAGAAAACTGGAGGGGAAGGAATAGTTCCTAAATTATTCAATGAGGCTAATATTATTCTGGAACCAAGAGCAAAGATACTACAAGATAAGAAAACTATAGATTAATATCCATCATGAACAAAGATGAAAATATTCTTAGGAAAATTTTAGCCAATTTGATCATACAAATATATAAAAATGAAAATACATTATGGCCAAGTGGTGTTCATTCCTTAACATTTGAAAACTAATGAATGCATTTCAACATATTAATAGACTGTTTTAGTTGGCTTATACTGCTATAACAAAATACCATAGACTGCGTGGCTTACACAACAGAAATTTATTTCTCACAGTTCAAGAGGATAGGAAGTTCAAGATCAAGGTGCAAGTCAATTCAGTTTCCGGTAAGGACCTTCTTCCTGGGTTGGGGATAGTGTCTTCTCTCTGTGTCCTTATGTGGCAAAAAGGGAGAGGTCTGTTATCTGTTATCTCTTCCTCTTATAAGGGCACCAGTCCTACCAAATTAGGGCCCCACTCTTATGACCTCATTTAACCTTCATGATCTCTTTACAGGCTCTAACTCCAACTACAGTCATGTTGTGATGGGGGAAGGGCTTCAACATATAAATTTTGAGGGGACACAAACATCCAGTTCATAACACAGATGAAAAAGAAAAAAAGTATATGATCATCCCAACTGATGCGGAAAAGCATTTCACAAAATTCAACATCCATTCCTGGTTAAAAAAAGAAAAAAAATCTCAGCAAAATGATGAAAGGCTGCTTGCATTCCCCCCAAAACTCAAGGATTTTTGCTTTTACTACTCATTTCTATTCAACATTCTACTAGAGGTTCTAACCAGACAATAAGGCAAGAAAAACAAAAGTTATCCAGATTGGAAAGGAAGAATAACTCTATTCACAGATAACATGATCATCATGTAAAAAAATCTTATGAAATCTACAAAAAAAGATACTGAGAGTAATAAGCAAGCTTAGCAAAATTACAGAATGTGAGATTGATATAAAAATCAATGTACTTCTATACATTAGGAGATAATAATCAGAAATTGACATTAGATAATACCATTGATAATAGCATCAAAAATATGAATTACTTAGGGATAAATCTGACAAGATGAAGGAATTACAAAAGGGACAAAGATAAAGAAACTTTTGGGAGAAATGGTTATGTTCATTACCTTTATTGTGATGATATTTTGAGTGCATACACGTGTTAAAACTTATCACATTGTTCATTTTAACTAATACAGTTTATTGTATGCCAATTGTGCTTCAATATAGGGATTAAAATATACTTTATCTTATTATTAAAGTTTTTAATGTTTATTTATTTATTTCTGAGAGAGAGAGAGAGAGAGAGAGAGAGAGAGAGAGAGAGAGAGAGAG
>NW_024412394.1:76619877-76625792 GCF_014898765.1 Herpailurus yagouaroundi
AGAGAGAGAGAGAGAGAGAGAGAGAGAGAGAGAGAGAGAGAGAGAGGCAGAGAAAGAGGGAGACAGAGAATCCTAGGCAGGCTCTGCACTGTCATCGCAGAGCCTGAACCTGATACAGGGCTCGAACGCACAGACTGTGAGATCCTGACCTGAGCCGAAATTGAGTCCGACGCTCAACTGACTGAGCCACCCAGGCACCCCTAAAATATATTTTAATAAAGCTCTGATACATGTACTTTTGCTCCTTCTGGGTAAAGTAAGTTGTTCTACCTGAATGTTAAATAGTAGGCAGAGTTATATTTTTAACAATTTTTCACTGAAACGTTAAACATGATCTATTACTTCATTTTACATCTATCATGACCATTTTGTTGTATGTGCTTCTATTTGAAGAGATGATTTCACTTTCAATTTTGGTTTTAAATAATCTAATAGATCAGTGGAATAAATATGATACATTTACTCTATGTTATATCACACAATTCTTTTTTTTTGTAATATCACATAATTCTTAAAAAGAATTAATTAGGGCTATAATTATAGACCTGGAAGAATATCTATACTATAATCTTGCAAAAAAAGAAAATTTGAGGGTGATATAATAGAATCCTATTTTCTATAGCAACAAACAACAAACCCTTATGCATAATAAATTAGGGTATATGTGATCATAGAGAAGGGTGTGGAAAGATTCATATCAACTGTCAGCATACATTGCTGTTGATGGGAATGAAAAAGTATAATTTTTTCATCATTTCACTGCTTACAATGAATATTGCTTCTATAAGAATAATAAGTTACAGAATCAAAAAAACAATTTGATAATTTTTCTGTCATGGAACCTATTGATTTTTAGGTAAATCGGCTTGAATTATTACTTAAAAACATTTTAATTATGAATACATTAATTTAATTCAGTACCTAATAACATAAGTTAAAAATATTTTAATGTTTATTTATTATTTTTGAGAGAGAGAGCGAGAGAGAGCAGGGGAAGGGCAGAGAGAGAGAGGGAGACACAGAATTCAAAGCAGACTCCAGGCTCTGAGCTGTCAGGCCAGAGCCTGACACGGGGCTTGAACCCACGAGCTGCAAGATCATGACCTGAGCCAAAGTCAGATGCTTAACCGACTGAGCCACCCAGGCACCCCACCTAATAACATAAATTTTTTAATATTTATCTTAGTAATATATTCCTCTTGTCCTACCCATACACATAAGCTACAGACATGATTTTAGACATGTTGAATTTCCTCTTAAGCTTATTTTTGAAAATTAAATGAGATATAATCCATACTAAATCCATACTTAGAACACGGACTGATACTTAGTCAATATATAGTAAGTGTCAGTTATTACTAAATGATACAACTGTTTTTTGTTTTACAAGACTTAGTATCAAGTTGCTACAGATTATGTTTTCCAAAGATGGTTTAAATAATATTTCCTAATGCATATGCTTTTCTCTATTGCTACATCCAGAAGTAGAGTCTATTTCTCTGTCCCCTTGAATCTGAATTGGCCTTGTAATTGCAGGTTAAAGTGGAAGTAAGATGATGCACCAGTTCTGGGCAGAACGTTAATTAATCTGCAGCTTCCATTTTTTGTCTTTGGAATGCTTGTTTTTGGGACACCTTCTTGGAAATTAGCTGCCATTCTGTGAGAAGCTGAAGGCATGGAGAAGACCACATGAAGACAATCCCATTGACAGCTCCCCCTGCGTTCCCAGTTGGCATCCACCCATCATGGCTAACTGGGTTGAACCTTCAGCTGCCTCTAGACCCAGTTACCAACTGAGTGCAATTACATAAAACACTTCAAGTGAGAATCACTTGCCTGAGCCCAGGTAACCCCTGGAACTATGAGAGATAATGATAAATTGTTTTAAACCATTTAACATCGATTGTAGTAAAATTTTCTTATCACATATTACTAAATATACCTTTGCATTTTTAATACAGTGTACGGTTTTAAAATGCTTAAAATCATGACAGTGAAGCCTGTGAAATATTTATTTAAAAGTTAAATTATTGCAATCTTTAAAGGTGCTGTCTCATGGACCAGTTTTGAACTAACTATTCAACTTGGCCTAGGCTGGTGTTATTTTAAATTAGCATAATGTCTGTAAGAGAACAGACCTTTTTCCTTTTACATATGCTCATTTCTCAGTTTACAAATACGTACAACTTTTATCTTTTTAGTACAACTTGTGGATCCACTAGGAATTATGTTACCTTCAAATACACTTTCTGAAAGTCACCAGCTACTAGGAGGTTTTTAATAAAAGTAATTTGAGACTGAGTGGGTTGAAGTCATCCTTCAACTTCTCTTTAATGTAGTTGATTTGTGAATTTATAATTCTTACTTTAAGAAGACAGATTTCATTTTATAAATGTGTGCGTATCATAGATCTTGTAGCTCAAAGGGAATATAATTATTATCTAAGGCTTAAGAAGGTAGCAGAGTGTGTGGAACAGGGCCCTGGACTAGCACTCAGAAAAACTGGCTTATTTTCCAGTTGGACTAGATTTGGTCATTTCACCTCATTTTCTTCCTTTGTATTCAGATATTGGCTCCTCTTTATCTTTTTTAAATTTTTTAAAATCTTTATTTTTGAGAGAGAGACAGAGTGGGGGAGAGAGAGAGAGAGAGAGAGAGAGAGAGAGAGAGAGAGAGAAAAGAACCCAAAACAGGCTCCAGGCTCTGAGCTGTCAGCACAGAGCCTGACGTGGGGCTCAAACTCACGAAAGCAAGTTCATGACCTGAGCCAAAGTCTGATGCTTAAGGGACTGAGCCACCCAGGTGCCCCCATTAGCTCTTCTTTAAGGTTCTTTCCAGTGGAATTGGTGGCAAAGTAAGGCATTTTGCCTCCCAGATGTGTCCTCTTTGCCTGCAATGGTCTCTTCTGGCCCAAGATTTTGAGAAGAGGCCAAGCTCTGTTGGAGCGAAATGATCTTTAGCTTGGCTCCCAAAGTGAGCCAGGCACCTTCCGATGCTAATCATATGAGACTTTGAGAGGCTGGTTGTAAAGTTAGAAATGCACAGGCTTAGGAGGACAGTTACTGATTAATTCTAATTGTTTTGTGTGTATATATACGTATATATATATATATATACACCAATTTATACAATATAATCCAGGATTCTTCCCATATGATAATTTTCTTGATAATATAGTTACATACAGAAGAATTGACACAGAATAAGAATAAGATGTCCAAAAAAAAAAAAAGATGTTTGCACATTCAATTCCTTTGTTTTCTGTAATTGCTGTATGCACAGCCTTTAGTTTTAGCCAACCATGAGAAACAAGGTGAGAATGTCACCCATCCATTCACAGAGTTGTGACAAAAATAGTTCAGGACAATGCTGTCACCCATAGTACATTGTGCTTAGGAGTGAAGAGGTAGGATGGATATAGAAATTGAACTTTAATAGACAGTTTTGCACAAATCATTTTAATTCAGCTTGCTCTTACTCAATATGTTTACAAGAAAAAATAACATTAAAAAGCAGATCTCACTGATAACTTAAAAAAAGACATTAATAGACAAATCCATAATGAAAAAAGAAGAAATGAGACATATGGAAAGATGTTCACCTTTTTGAATAATTGAAGAAAAGCCAATGTATCATGAGATACGTATCAAAAGTCTTTAAAATGTTCATATCTTTTTATGCTGTTTGTTGCTTATGTTTTATGACAGATTCCCTTTTTGCATTATTTATGGTGGTAAATAATGGAAACCAATGCCCAACAGTAGAATAATGATATGTAAACTATAATACATTTGTTCTGTGTAAGCTAAATTCTTTATAAACAATATTTACAAAGGCTGGGACATAACATGGGAAAAGGCTCTTCAAGTCATAGTAAGTATATGAGTAAATGAAAACTTAACACTCAATAACTTCACTGACATTCCAAAAAATACTGGATTATCTATATATTTTTAAATCTTTGAAAAATATCCATAAGCTAGAAAGTAAGTAAAATAAGATCAGGAACCCAGAAAGTAAGCAAAGAATTGAAGCTGGGGTATTTTTAATTTGGTGAACTTGGACTTTAATCTGCATTTGGAGTAGTAATCTTGGAATGTGGCTCTGGGACCAGGAAACAGGGCCTAGGACCTATCTACGATGTGGGGTTAAATAGAAAGCATCTCTCATTACGCAGGAACAATATAGGTTGCACCTTCTGTGTGGGGGTGCAAGAAGGACATTTTAGACAACACAAACTGAAAAAGTTTACATCCACCAGAGCCTAACTAAAGGAAATCTGAAAAGTTTTACTCCAGGCATAAAACAAACAAGGAAGATTTGAGATGCAAGAAAAAAAATAAAGGCAGACAAAGTGGTAAATATGAGTAAATCTAAGCCTGTAAAGCCATATTTGTACCAATAAAAAACCTACCCTGTTGAGAAAACATACAAAAAAAGAAAGAAATAAAATGTTTGATAATAGCATATAAATTAGGAGGGGATTAAATGGAATTAAGTATTCTAAGACCCTTTTATTTTTCAGATGGAAAGCAAAGATTGATTAACTTTAAACATTGCTAAAATTTCTAGAATGTATATGTAATTTTCAAGTTAGTAGTATGATAAAACATTCTGCAATCTAAAATAAGATGAAAAAAGAGAAAAGAAAACAGAAAAGACAGGATACATTTTAAAATTTGGGGGTAGAAAGAAATTCAAGTATATGAACCTTTTAAAAAATCAAAGATAATTAGGCTAGACTCAACAAAACCAAGTAAAATTGAGATATAGGCTGCTTACAAGATACACACTGAAAGCTAAAAAAAAAAAAAAAAAAAGCTCAAAAGTGAAACCTATTTCAGGCAAAACCTAATCAAAAGAAACCTGATGTAGCTTTATTATTTTTATCATACAAAACAGATTTTAAGTCAAAAAGCATAAAAATAAATAAAAAGGGTCAACTATTTTCAGAGATTTTTATATACCTGTCTCAGTAACTGACAAATATGGCAAAAAAAGTAATATATAGAAGAGTTGACTAACAGATTTACAATAAAATGATCAAAGTGTCTCACAACTGAGTCATCAACTTAAAAAAATTTTTTTTTAACATTTGTTCCTGTTTTGAGAGACAGGGACAGTGTGAGAGGGAGAAGGATAGAGAGAGAGGACAGAGAGGCTGTTAGCACACAGCCTGGTGTGGGGCTTGAACTCATGAACTGTGAGATCATGACCTGAGCCGAAGTCGGATGCTTAAATGACTGAGCCACCCAGGCTCTCCAATCATCAACTTTTTTTTTAAACACACGTGAAACATTTAAAAAACTTACTACATACTAGGCCTTAAAGTAAGTTTGAGAAACTTGCTAAAGATTGGCATTTTGCAGACCATATTCTGGGACCACAATAAAATTAATCTAGGAAATTCTAATCAAAAGATTATCTGAAAAATAAAAAAAAATCCTGTAGATAGGAAATGAAGAAACCTATTTCTATTTTATTTATTTATTTATTAATGTATATTTACTTTGGGGGAGGGAGGGGCAGAGAGAGAAGGAGACACAGAATCCGAGGCAGGCTCAAGGCTCTGAGCTGTCAGCTTAGAGCCTGACGTGGGGCTCCAACTCACAAGTCATGAGAGACTGAGCTACCCAGGCGCCCCAAGAAACTCATTTTTAAATAAATCATATGCCAAAGAAGAAATCATAAAGAAAATTAGAAAATTTGTAAAACTGAATGATAGTAAAACAAAATGGTAACAAAGTCACTGTCTATAAAAACTTACGGGAAATGGCTAAAGCATTATTAAAGGAAAATATATAGCCTAAAGGACTTTTATTAGAAAGACTGGAAGTTATTGAGTTATGCATTTATATCAAGATGAAGTTAGAAAAGAGAGAGCTGGGGCACCTGGGTGGCTTAGTCAGTTAAGC